>NW_007259456.1:464016-471983 GCF_000164805.1 Carlito syrichta
CTGTGGTGGCCGGGAGCGGCCACTGTACTCCAGTCTGGGCGATCAAGTGAGACTCCAACTCAAAAAAAAAAAAAAAAAGTAGATTAGAGAGAGAAGGAGCACCTCCCCAAGGTGGGGAGGGGACCAAAGCCAGGAAGCATGGTGACAGCCATGGCTCAAAGAGCACATGGCCACAGCAGACGCTACCAAGGAAATGGTCACTGGTTGTTTTTGATTGAGTCCTTTTAACCATTCCCCTAGACGGGGAAGATCATTAAGGTGATTGGGTGGTGGTCTGCTTCCACAGCATCACAAAGGAGCAGACAAGCGCAGGTACTGATGATGTCAGGTGATGGATAGCAGGCAGATGGGTGGGTTAGTCACATGATTGCTGCCATGGTGGGGCTTATCTGTGTCAGGTAGGTCACAGAGGGCTGATTAGGCAAGAGACTTGTTAGATATTTGCAATTCACAAACTCAGACATTTGCAGCTCACAAATTCCTTGACCAAAGGTGGGGTGGTCATATTATTACTTTTATGACTTTGGCCTTGACAAAGAATCAAAAGTTTACTAGAGATTGTTATGCTAAGCCATGAATGGTTGGGCAGCCCTGGTCTTGCATCTGAAGGAGATTTGCCTAGGGGGGATGGGGTAGGCTGCTGTTTGTCCTGCAGTAGAATGTCTGAATGCTTTCTAATGGTTACGCTGAGGCAAAAAGACTAAAGAATAAGCTAAGTTTCTTCTAGGTTTCTACAGGTACCTTTCAATCAGTTGCAGAAAAATGCAAGAAAGTTTCTATGTGATCCCAACAATGATACTCTTTCCTTGATCATAAGACAATTAAATATTTGTAGAAGGTAAAAACTAGTTAAGTTCACACAACACCAAAACACTTAAGGTACAATTTCTCATTTTCTGCTCTTGGCATAAATTTTAATTCTTTTCAGTGGAACCAAGACCTCCTGCGCCCCGTTCAGTGTCATCTAAAACTTGAACTTCTATTTCTGGATTTAAAAAAATTCGTTCACTAATGAGCTGCGCAATTCGATCACCTTTTTTGACTTCAAATTTTTCTTGTCAAAATTAAAGAGTACACACCAACATTCTCCCTATAATCTTCATCTATGACACCAGCTCCTACATCTATAACGTGTTTTGTAACCAAGGCAGAACGTGGAGCTACTCTTCCATAACACCCAGAAAGAAGAGCTATCTGAATGTCTGTTTCACAAGCACTTTCCCCATAGGTGGTATTGTATCATCATAGGCCCTGTACAGATCATGGCCTGTGACCCATGCAGACCTCCAGTTTGGGGCAAGGAGTGCTTCGAGAACCAAGATCCCAGAGCCGGGCAAAGCGGACTGCGTGCTTCCCTCCTTTGCTGGCAGGGCCACTTGCTGGGGGAATTGGCGGAGGTCTCTTCAGAGCAAGGCACGGCTGAACAAAAAGAGAAACAGAGGGAATAAGAGAGCAGGGTGAGTGCTGCAACAGTGGACCCACCAAAATCCCTTTCAAAAAAAGTTTATGTATTATTTTAAATTTTATTTATTTATTTATTTATTTTTTGAGTTGGAGTCTCACTCTGTCACCCAGACTGGAGTGCGGTGGCCGCTTCCGGCCACTGCAGCCTCGACCTCCTGGGCTCCAGCGATCCTTCCACCTCAGCCTGCCCAGTAGCCGGAATTACAGGCATGCGCTACCACACCCGGCTGATTTTTTGATTTATTGTAGAGATGAGGTCTCGCTGCCCAGGCGGGTCTCGAACCCGCGGGCTCAGGCAATCCACTCACCTCAGCCTCCCAAAGGCGCGGGATTACAGGCTGAGCCACCGAGCCCAGTTTATTTATTTATTTAGAGTCGGAGTCTCATTCTGTCATCCAGGTTGGAGTGCAGTGGCACGCTCATGGCCACCTCAGCCTCGATCTGCTGGGTTCAGGTGATCGATCCTTCTGCCTCAGCCTTCCAAGTAGCTGGAACCACAGGCACGCGCCACCACGCCTGGCTAATTTTTGATTTATTGTGGAGATGAGGTCTTGCCAAGTTGCCCAGGTTGGTCTTGAATAAAATTTATTTTTATTCAGGGTTCCTGGCTCAAAACTCCGGCAGCCATTCTTTTTTTTTTTTTGAGTTGGAGTCTCACTCTGTCACCCAGACTGGAGAGCAGTGGCTGCTCCCAGCCACCGCAGCCTCGACCTGCTGGGCTCCGGCGATCCTTCCACCTCAGCCTTCCAAGTAGCCGGAATTACAGGCATGCGCTACCACGCCCGGCTGATTTTTTGATTTTATTGTAGAGATGAGGTCTAGCCTGCCCAGGCGGGTCTCAAACCCGCGGGCTCAGGCAATACATTCACCTCAGCCTCCCAAAGGCGCGGGACTACAGGCTGAGCCACCGAGCCCGGCAGCCATTCTTATAGTGGTGTTTAGGTCTCAGGAACAGGCCTCAGGAAACAGAATCTCTCTTTCTGATCTTCTCCTGTCCTTCTTTCACCTGCTTAAGACAGGATTCTAATATGATTGTGAGTCAAATTCCATCATTCTAGAGTAGGTCCTGCCCCATGCCTTAAAGGAAGAAATGCTATACAGAGAAGTCAAAAAAAGTCTGAGCAGACAGTCCCTGCTGGATTTACATTATGTACTTTTTGTCTGATGACATTTATACATGGTTATCAATCTTGCCTGTGTAATGAAACTTCCATAAAAGCCCAAGAGGAAATGCACCCAACAAAGACCTAATATCCAGAATCTACAAGGAACTCAAACTAACAGAAAAAAAACCAGCCCCATTAAGAGTGGGCAAAGGACATGAACAGACATTTCTCAAAGGAAAACATCCAAGCAGCCATCAAACACACGAAAAAATGCTCACCTTCACTAGTCATCAGAGAAAGGCAAATAAAAACTACAATGAAATACCATCTCACACCAGTCAGCACGGCTATCCTTAGAAAGGCAGCCAGACTCAGTGGCTCAGCCTGTAATCCTGTGCCTTTGGGAGGCTGAGGTGAGTGGATTGCCTGAGCCCGCCGGTTCGAGACCCACCTGGGCAACTTGGTGAGACCTCATCTCTACAATAAATCAAAAATTAGCCGGGCTTGGTAGCGCGCACCTGTAGTTCCAGCTATGCGGAAGGCTGAGGCGGAAGGATCGCCGGAGCCCAGCAGGTTGAGGCTGCAGCGGCTGTGAGAATGCCACTGCTCTCCAGTCTGGGTGACAGAATGAGTCACCTACTTAGTAAATCAATCAATAGTTTTTTAAAAAAATAGATGTTGGTGAGGCTGCAGAGAAAAGGAAACACTTTTACACTGTTGGTGGGAATATAAGCTAATTCAACCTTTGTGGAAAGCAGTGTGGTGATTTCTCAAAGAACTAAAAATTGAGCTACCATACAATCCAGCAATCCCTCTCCTGGGAATATACCCAGAGGAATATAAATCGCTCTACCAAAAAGACATCTGCACACATATGTTCATTGCAGCACCATTCACATTAGCAAAAACATGAAACCAACCCAGATGCCCATAAATGTGGACTGAATAAAGAAAATATGGTACATATACATGATGGAATACAACCCAGCCATAAAGAAGAACAAAATCATATCCTTTGCAGCAGCATAGATGCAGCTGGATACAATCATTCTAAGTAAACTATCACAGAAACAGAAAACTGAATACCACATGTTCTCACTCGTAAGCAGGCCCTAAACATTGGGCATGTAAGCACAAAGGTGGGAACAACTGACAATGGGCACTGCTAATAGAGAGTGGGGGAGAGATAAGGGGCACACGACCGCTCCTTGGGTACCACGTCCACTACCAGTGGGAGAGGAGACTTACTAGAAGCCCAAACCTCACCTGCACACAACTTTTGTATGTAGCAAATCCTCACATGTACCCCATGACTCTAAAATAAATAAATAAAAATGTTAAAAAAAAAAAAAACTCCAAGAGGACAGGATTCCGAGAACTTCTGGAGAGTTGAACACATGCAGGTTCCTGGACCTGCTAACAACTAAGAATGACTGTAACAAGAATTGGGTAAGGACTTAAAACATAATGGGGAAGCTTAAAACCAATGAAATATTATACCATGTTTTGGGAGAGGAAGACTCAACATAATAAAAACATCAATTTTCTATCAGTTAATTTATAAAGTTGATACAATCTATTAAAAATACCAGTCTTTTTTGCCAGATTATCAAGTTTATATGAAAAAATTAATAAAATATCTAGGAAAATACTGATAAAGAAAAGGAGGTCAGGTCCAGTGGCTCACACCTGTAATCTCAGCACTTTGAAGGGCCGAGGCGAGAGGATTGCTTGAGCCCAGGAATTCAAGCCCAGCCTGGGCAACACAGTGTGACTTCATCTCTACAAAAATCAAAATATTTGCCATGCGTGGTAGCATGCACCTATAGTCTCAGGGTGCATGCTACTAGGGAGGCTGAGGTGGGAGGATTGCTTGAGCCCAAGAGGTCAAGGCTGCAGAAAGCCATGATTGCACCACTGGGCAACAGAATGCACCACTGGGTAAGGAAGGAAGGAAGGAAGGAAGCAAGGAAGGAGGGAAGGAAGGAAGGAAGGAAAAAGAAAGCAATGATGGGGGATTAGGCCTGCTAGATGCTAAAACATTTTCCAAAATTTCAGTAAAGTTTGAAGAGACTGATGGATGGAATAGAAAATCAATGGGGAGAGAGATGAACTCATGAATAAATAGAATTGGGAAACACAACCCACAACCCACATCTGGAAGTGCAGAGCAATAACAGCCCTCAGGGCAAGCTTGGACCAATGAGAGAGAAGAAATAGAAGGAACCAATGGATAATGGAAGTATACTGCTATTCCTCGGAGATCCTTGGCCAGCTTGATAACAGCTGCCTTGGTCATGCCTTCCTGCCTCCCCTTCCTTATCTCCTCTTGTTCTCTCTCTCTCTTGCTTCTCTGAGATTGCATCTCCCAATGAAGTATTTTATTGCTTTGTTTCATGATCTGTTCTCTAGGTGATCTGGGCTAGGACATAAGAGAAGACATGACAAATGAAACGGTGAGAGACTTCCTTTGTTACCTAGAAATTAGGAAGGCCCTTCTATGACTCAAAATTCCAGGAGCCATAGAAGAAAAGAGGTATAAAGTCAAATACATAAAAAATTAAAATCTCTGTATGGCAAAGAACACTAACAAACTAAGTCAAAGACTAACAAACAACTGTTGGAAATAATTGCAACTCTTGTCTCAGACAAGGGGTTAATCCCCCTAATGTTTAAAGACCTAGAAATCAGAAAGAAAAAGAGTAACAACTCAATAGCAAAATGGGGAAGGATATTAATAGACAGTTCACAATAAAGAAGACATAAATGGCTCTTAGGCATGTGAGAAGGTGCTCAACTTCTTTTATATAACAAAAGAATGCAAATTAAAACCTCACTGAAAGTTATATAAAGAACTCTCATAACTCAATATTCAAAAGTCAAATTAGTTAAAAAAAGAGAGATTTGAAAAGACACTTTACAGAAGATTAGGAATGGCCAATAGGCCCATAAAAAGATGCTCAATGTTATTAATCATCAGGGAAATGCAAATTAAATATATGATTAGATACCACTCTACACCCACTAAAATGACCAAATAATAAAAGAATGACAATATGAAGTGTTGAGGAGGATGTGGAACTATTGAACTTTGATACTTTGCCGATGGGAGAGTATCAGTTGGTTAGTTTCAAAGCAGTTGGTTAGTTTCTTATCAAGTTAAGCACACATATTGTCATGTTACTCAGAAATTCCACTTCTTGGAAACTATTGAAAAGTCATGAAAGCATACGAATACAAAGATATTTGTACATGATGGTGACTGTTATAACTGCTTTATCCGTAATAATCCCAAGCTGGACACAACTCAAATGTCCATCAACATGTGAATGAAAAACAAACCCCAAAAATGTGACATATTCATTCCATGAAATACTACTCTGCAATAAAAAGGAATGCGTCATCATGGATGAACCTCAAAAACACGCTGAGCAAAAGAAACCTGTCATAAAAGAGTACACATTGCACGATCTCATTTCTGTGGAGTTCAAAAACAGGCAAAACTAATTTATGGTGATAGAAATCAGAGCAGTGGTTTCCTTGGACAGGATGGTGAGCGTGTTGATTATGCAGGAGCGTGAGTAAACCTTTTAGGGTAATGGAAATGTAGTCTGTTTTGATGGATTCAAAACTTCTTGAACTGTACCATTAAAATAAGTCAATTTTATTGTATAAAAATGTTAGCTCAAAATGTTAGGTTAAAAATTTTAAGCCGGGCTCGGTGGCTCAGCCTGTAATCTCGCACCTTTGGGAGGCTGAGGTGAGTGGATTGCCTGAGCCTGTGAGTTCGAGACCCACCTGGGCAGCGAGACCTCATCTCTACAATAAAATAAGAAAATCAGCCGGGTGTGGTAGTGCATGCCTGTAATTCTGGCTACTCGGAAGGCTGAGGCGGAAGGATCGCCGGAGCCTGGCACGTCAAGGCTGCGGTGGCCGGGAGCGGCCACTGCACTTCAGTCAGGCCGACAGAGTGAGACTCCAACTCAAAAAAAAAAAAAAGTTGATTTTAAAAGCACATTGTGCTGGGCACGGTGGCTCATGCCTATGATTCCAGCATATTGGGAAACTGAGGCAGGAGGACTGTTTGAGGCTAGGAGTTCAAGATCAGCCTGGGCAACATAGCGAGCCCGATCTTTATTTAAAAAAAGACAAAAAAATGCTAAAATTATCCAGGTGCGGTGGCATGTGCCTGTAGTCCCAGTTACTCTGGAGGCTGAAGTGAGAAAATTGCTGGAGCCCAAGAATTCAAGGCTGCAGGGAGCTATGATTGCACCACTGTACTCCATCCAGCCTGGGTGACAGGGCTAAACTCTGTCTCAAAAACAAATAAAGCAAACACACACACACACACACACACACACACACACACACACACACACACACACTGCAATCCCCTTCCCCTATCAGACTGACAAAATTTCAAAAATGACATAACACATGCTGTTGACAGAGCTATGGGGAAAAGGCACTCTTAGCTATTCCTGGTGATAGTATAAATAATATAATAGTTATGGCAAGCATTTTGCTAAATCAGTTAAAGTTATAACTGCATATGCCCTTTGCTTCAGCAATTATACTTCTGGATATATCCTACAAGAATACTTGCAAATATGTATATACAAGGTTTTTCCAGTGCAAAATCATTTGGATTAGCAAAAGTTTGAAAACAACCTAAAGAAACATCAATAGGAGACTGCTTTTAAAAACTGTAGTATTAGCCAGGCTCGGTGGCTCAGCCTGTAATCCCGTGCCTTTGGGAGGCTGAGGTGAGTGGATTGCCTGAGTCCGCGGGTTCAAGACCCACCTGGGCAGCAAGACCTCATCTCTACAATAAATTTTTTAAAAAATCAGCCGAGCGTGGTAGTGCGCCCCTGTAGTTCCGGCTACTCAGAAGGCTGAGGCGGAAGGATCGCCGGAGCCCAGCAGGTTGAGACTGCAGTGGCCGGGAGGGGCCACTGCACTCCGGTCTGGGCAACCGAGTGAGATTCCAACTCAAAAATAAATAAATAAATAAATAAAAACTGTAGTATTGAAAAGATACCTGCACACGCATGTTTGCTGCAGCTCTATTCACAATAGAAAAACATGGAACCAACCATGCTGCCCACTGAAGTTGGACTGGATTTTAAAAATGTGGTACAGATACACAATGGAATATTATGTAGCCATAAAAAAGGACAAACTTATGGACTTTGCAGCAACTTGGATGGATGTCGAGTCTATCACACTCAGTGATCTATTACAAAAACAAAGAACAGAGTATAATATGTTCTCACTCATAAGCGGACCTTGAACAATTGTCATAATACTATAAGAAAGGGATTGGGCCAGGCTCTGTGGCTCAGCCTGTAATCCCAGCACTTTGGGAGGCCAAGGTGAGTGGATTGCCTGAGTCCG
>NW_007259457.1:0-4226 GCF_000164805.1 Carlito syrichta
ATCCCCTACTGGGATATACCTGAAGAACACAAATCACTCTATAAAAAAGATACCTGCACACGTATGTTTATTGCAGCATTGTTCACAATAGCAAGAACCTGGAAACAACCATGCTGCCCATCAAAAGAGGACTGGATTAAAAAAATGTGGTACATATACACGATGGAATACTACGCAGCCATAAAAAAGAACAAAATCATGAATTTCGCTGCAACCTGGATGGAACTAGAGTCTATAATACTGAGTGACCTCTCACAAAAACAAAAATCCGAATATCACATGTTCTCACTCATATAATGGACCTTGAACATCCAATGCAATACTATGAGAAAATGACGGATGGTACTGGGAAACTATGGGGGGGGGGGGATGGGATTAACAGTAGCAAATATCTGTCGGGGGATGGGAAAACACTTTTTATTTACAGGGTGCCTGAATGAAACGTCATTGTACACCTAACCCTTAACTGTACCCCACAAAACCATAATAAAAAATACTGATTAATGGAAAAAAAAAAAAAGAAAATAATTCATGGAGTTATTATGTGTAACAACTTTATTCTTTTGTTTTTCTGATGTTTTGGAACATGATTAAATGTATTTGACCCCTTGATGAACTTTGTACAAACATTCAGGTTACTACTCTCATAATTCATTCAATACAGTGACAGAGATACTGTGGTTAAGTGGCTTGTACTAATTTACAGAGATAGTATTACAATGACATTATAGAAAAAGAGAAAATTGTAATATAAAAATACATGAAATGTATGTTAGAATAGAGTTTTTGTATATAATAAAAGTTAAGTTATTATCAGCTATAAGATGTTTTATGCAATTCTTATGGTTACCTCAAAGTAAAAACCTGTAGCAGATACACAAAAGATAAAGAGAAATGAATCAGAGAGTACAACTACAGAAAACCATCAGATCATGAAGGAAGATAGCAAGAGAGAAAGAAAAGAACAAGAGATCTACAAAGTAGCCAGAAAACAATAAATTAAATGGCAATAATAAGTTATAATCTATCAATACTTACCTTGATTGACCCAGAATTAAATTTTCCAGCCAAAATTCTCAAGGTGGTTGGCTGAGTGGTTTTAAAGGAAAGATCCAGTTATATGCTTCCTCTAAGAGATTCATTTTAGTTTTAGGGACTCGTATAGGCTGAAAGTAAAGAAATTGAAAAATATATGCCATGCAAACAGTAACCAAAGGAGAGCGCATGTGGCTATACTGATATTAAACAAAATAGACTTTTAGTCAAAAACTGTCAGAAGAAACAAGGAAGGTTACTGGATAATGAAAAAATAGCAATTCATCAAAAGGATATAACAATTGTAAGTATATGTGAGCCCAATACTGGAACACCTAAATATACCTAGCAAATAATAACAGAATTGAAAAGTTAAAATAAAGAGCAATACAAAAATAGGTGTGGACGACAATACCCTACTTTCAACAATGGACAGATCATCTAGACAGAAAATAAAAAATCAGGGAGGGGACTCAGTAGCTAGCAGAACCCTTCCAGGCCTCCAGTCCCTTACCACAGAAACTCAGGATCCAGCTATGGGTATCTCTTGAGACAACAAGGGCCACAAGCCAGGGGAGAAGAGAAACTCAACCACAGAAAGTGGAAGTATGATCTGGGACATACCATTGCCAATACTAAGATTGGCCCCCACCACATACACACAGTCTGTGTACAGAGAAGTAACAAGAAATACTATACCCTGAGGCTGAACATAGGAAACTTCTCCTGGGGATTAGAGTGTTGTAGCTACAAAATAAGGATCACCCATGTTGTCTACAATGCATCCAATAATGAGCTGGTCTGCACCAAGACCCTGGTGAAGAACTGCATTGTGGTCATTGACACCACCTATACAGACAGTGATATGAGACCCATTATGTGCTGCCTCTGGGCCACAAGAAGGGGGCCAAGCTGGCTTCTGAGGAGGAAGTGAGTTTAATTTTTTAAAAACATTTTAAAAATCAAAAGAAATATGATAAAAGGAACAAAAATGCCTAAGTCAGCAGTCTTCTGGAGGAGCAGTTCCAGCAGGGCAAACTTCTTGTGTGCATTGCAGCAACACTGAGCATGTGTGGCCCAACAGATGGCTATGTGATAGAAGGCAAGGATCTAGAGTTCCAGACAAGGAAACTCAAGGCCCAGAAAGGCAAACAAATCTTCCTCCCTCTCGTCTTAACTTATGTAATAAAGGTGTTTATTTTACTTTAAAAAAGGAAAGTAAAATCAATAAGGAAACAGTGGACTTGAACAACAATACAGACCAAATGGGCATAATAGACATAGAGAAACACGTCTTCCAACAGCAGCAGAATGCACATTCTTCTTCATACATATGGAACATTATCTAGGACAGGTCATATATTAGGCCACAAAGCAAATCTTAACACACTATTTCTTTTTTCTACTCCTCACCAGGGTTCGTACAAGGGACCCCTCTCATTCCCAGACAACGGCTGTACATGGAACCCACTTTTCCTACCTGGCTCCTTCCTCTACTTTCTTCTATTCCTCCCATGGATAACTTTCTATCTACTGGGAACCTCCATCTCCATCACCCCAGATAACTATATCTTCTGCCACAATGACACTCATTCAGTCCATTATCTCCCAAAACAGCAAGATTTCATGTGGGATAAATTGAAACTTCAGTAGAAAACTTGATACCTCACTAGACTGGCTCATCGAAGACCTCTTCCTTCCATCACCTCTGCACCTACTTCCTTCATTTAGCATCGCCTCCTCCCTTAAATCCTTTCACCCATGTACCCTCAACACCTCTACTTTTTCTATCCCTCTTTCTACCCCTGTCAGATTGTGCCTTTTCCATTTCAGCTCCCCAACTCCTCATGGCCACTATAGCTTTAGGCCATGTACCATTGTTAGGGGCTCAGAGACTCCATAAACAAATACCCGAAGCTGAAAAACCTCATTAGAAACAAATGGATTTTTTATTCTACTCAGGTGGGTTTGGGAGTCACTGTGATGGCTGCTTGGTGTATTCTCAGTCCTCCACTCCAAATTTAGTCCAGTCTCCATCAGATTATTTATCAGGGGAAAGAAAATTTTACATGTCTCCACAAATATTGGTAGAAAGCTTTAGCCCTCATATTGAGCAGGTAACCTCATTTTGTCAGAAACACATTCCTGATAAGAATACAATGGGGGACAAATATGAAAGCCAATTATTAAATAAACAACTGAGTTTTGCATTCATATGCTTATGCCTGACTCATGGTTAAAATTTTAGTATGAAAACTATAAGATCTCTATTTGTGGCTGTCTCTGTGTTTATATATACATGTATGTATGTAGATATGTCATGTATATGTGATCTTTCTCTGCTTCTGGATGTATTACCAAATTAATTTATAAATCACATAAAAATCTGTTCTAATAGTCTTAAGAATAAATAAGTGCTTATATAAATAAAATTGTCCTAAAACTCCCAGAATTGTTTTAAAAATCAGAACTTCTAAAACATACAGTATGGGAAAATAAGTATTTCTATAAAAATCAACCCAAATGTTTTAAAAATTCATGCTCACATAATTAAGCAAATCTTTGACAAATAATACTGGTTTGTTATTGTTGATTTAATGCAAACAGCTAGGCCTTCTGAGTTATCACTCTTAATGTAATACAAGCTTACATTTTAATTCTATTTAGCTATGTTCTTTCTAAACGTTTACAGGTTTATTAGTCAAACAAGTCAATATTATATTATATATACTAGATGTTTAAGATCTTAAAAATCTAAATTTCGGTTTAATCAAACTGAATCATTATTATTCTCACAATCTTTCTTTCTGGTTTTTTGTTTGTTTGTTTGTTTTTGTTTTTTTGAGTTGGAGTCTGATTCCATCACCCAGGCTGGATGGAACAATCTTTATTTCAACAATATCATGTTTCATATGTCTGCTTAAAACACTTCCTGAAACCTTGATAACTTACAACCTTAGACTTATACCAAATTAAGTAATATATAGTCATTAAATATCTGGATCCTGAGGTGAGTGGATTGCCTGAGTCCGTGGGTTCGAGACCCGCCCAGGCAACTTGGCGAGACCTCATCTCTACAATAAATCAAAAACTAGCTGGACATGGTAGTGTGTGCCTGTAGTTCCAGCTACTTGGAAGGCTGAGGCGGAAGGATTGCCGGAGCCCAGCAGGTCTAGGCTGCGGTGGCCGGG
>NW_007259457.1:4333-41052 GCF_000164805.1 Carlito syrichta
CACTGCACTCCAGTCTGGGCAACACAGTGAGACTCCAACTCAAAAAAAAAAAAAGAAATAAAAAAAATAGATATCTAGCCAGGCTCGGTGGCTCAGCCTGTAATCCCGCGCCTTTGGGAAGCTGAGGTGAGTGGAATGCCTGAGCCCACGGGTTCGAGTCCCGCCTGGGCAACTTGGTGAGACCTCATCTCTACAATTAATCAAAAATTAGCCGGGCGTGGTAGCGTGCCTGTAGTTCCAGCTACTTGGAAGGCTGAGGTGGAAGGATCGCCAGAGCCCAGCAGGTCAAAGCTGCAGTGGCCGGGAGTGGCCACTGTACTCCAGTCTGGGTGACAGAGTGAGACTCCAACTCAAAAAATAAATAAATAAATAAATAAATATCTGGATCATGTCTAAATAATAAAATACTAAACATTAACTACGAACCATAGGTTAGTAAGTTGAAGTTTATGTGCTCTTTTCTATGCTTATATGGTACAGAGAGGCTAAATATATCTGAGTCTGTTAACAAATACATAGTCTATCCTCACACACAGGTGATGTATTCCAAGACCCTCAGTGGATGCCTGAAACCATGGATAGTACCAAACCTCATTAGTGTCCATTGGAATAGGTTTCTTTCACCTACAAGTTTAATGCCTTTTCCATCTGAAAGACTTATCAAGCACTCTGGCTGTAACTCTTCAAGTCTGTAGTATGACAGCAAAACTAGCATGATGTTCTTTTTCCTTCTTTACAATTTCACAAATAGAATATCCATTTTTACTGTACGTCTAAGCAACCTCAGCATACAATTTTTGTTTGTTTGTTTTCTTATTAACTTGAGAACTTTTACTCTTTCACTTAAAGGACATTCTTTAAGGCCTCAATTTGACATATCTGAATTGCTAGCATCACTACTCTTGTGTTTAGGGACCATTATCAGATAAGGGTCACTTGAACACAGGCACTGTGACACTACCACAATTGATCTGGTAGGCAAGATGAAACTAAGTGACCAATGAGAGGATATCATATGTGGCATAGATACGTTGGACAAAGGGATGATTTGCCAAAAACTCAACGTCCCTGGTTGGATAGGGTAGAAAAGTGCAATTTTTCATCACACTACTCAGAACAGCCAACAATTGGAAACTTATGGATGATTTATTTTGGAATTTTTTATTTGATGTTTTCAGGCTGTAGTCAGCTGTGCATAATGAAACCAAGGCTTGCAAAATCAGTACATAATAAGGGGAAACAATGAAGTTATTTTCTTGCTGTACTGAGAAATTATAAAGAATCATATACCTATAAGAATTGTGAAATGTATACTAAGAAATTGACTAGTCTGTTACAAAATTCTGGTATCTAACTGTTCACAAGTATTCAGTTCATATCTTTCTTTGTATAATAAAACTTACTGGTAAAAAATTATAACCAATATATGTGAATAAAAATACTTGCAAAAGGAAGCAACTTTTATGCAATGAATGGCAAATGTGTTTTTGTTTTTAAAAATAGAATAGTTTTGTCTTAAAGTAAGATGACTGGTTGTTCCAAAATGAGAAAGAGGAAAATGTAGAAGAAAAGATGAATGAATATGGAAAGCTGTAGAATATTCATAGAAAGAAATATTACCTGTAGTTGTAGCTTGGTAAAATTGAATGGTTTTTTAAAATGAGATTTAGGGGGAAAATAGCCAAATAAAATAGTTTACTAAGGGGATCCAAGTTGGCCACCAGAAAATAGCTGACCTGCATCTCTCTCTCCCAGAATATGGACCCAGCCATTGATAAACGCAGACACCTAGAACAGTTTTGAACTGGTGAAGCACCCTGCACTCCACAGAGGACTCTTTGAATGCATTGGGACCAAGGAGGAGAGTGCCTAGACAGCTGATATTGGAACCTGGGTGCCCCATCTCCGCCATATGCCAGGCTAGCATAGGAACTGCAGCCCTCCCTTATCTGTGAGAGGTAGTAAGTGATCCTGACATGGTCTGGGTCACTTCCCCTCCTCCCTGGGCTGTTGGTCCCATGCATGAAGAAACCTGGTCAGGACACAGTGGTGAATGGCTGGAGCCCATGCAGAATGGGAAATGGATCCACACTATGAACTGCAAGTCAGTCCCGGAGTTCAAGCTTCCTGCTGGCAGAGTCTATGGGCTGGCTCCCGGGATAGGAAAACTTGCCTCCTAGTTGCACTCACTCAGTGCCTGCCACCAGTGTCTGGTGGCCAGCGTCCTTCTCAAGATCAGGTAGATTTTATCTCACATTGCTCAAAGTGCAAGCCTCTCTGTAGCAAGGAATTTGCTGTTTTTCAAGTGCTGAGTGCAGACTTGAACCTGGGAGGGAATGCTACAAAACACACCTGGAGTGTTTCCTGGTGGGAAGGTTTTGAACTACAAATGCAAACGACAGCAAAGGGGCTCATCCCCTCACCTGGTCCCCTGAATAATGCTCACATCGGGGGGGGGGGGGGGAGTGGGGGTGGAAAAGCAGTCTGCCTGTCTGACAACAGGGAAAAATATGCAACAGAATGTCACTTTGAGTATAATGCAGTACCCAACAAGAGTGGTGGAGCAGAAGTGAATGCCTGTCTCTCTCTCCCTGGGTGAACTATATTGAATGACAGAAAAGGCCCTAGGACACCAAGACCTTATCTAGCTACGAGTCAGCAAGACTAAAGAATAACAATAAAGAGGGATGAATTGCTCCTCACAAATGAAGAAGAATCAGCAGAAAACACCAGCAACCCTCAAAATCTTAAATAAATACCACCTAAAAAACAGCTATCAATCTCAAACAATGAAAGCCACCCAGAATGACCTGGCCCTGAGGACAGACACAGAATTCAGATACTGGATGGTTAAAATGGCTAAGGAAAACCATGAGAGGTTAGAAGCAACGATCATCCAAGCTATGCCGGAAGTAAAGGCTGAGTTGGCCAACATAAAAAAGGTTCATTCTGAAGTCCTGGAAATGAAGAACTTCCTCCTGAAACGTCAAAGCACAATAACAGGTATAGAGAGCAGAATCAATCAGGCAGAGGAAAGAATCTCAGAGCTTGAAGACCAAATTATTGAACTAACCCAGGTTGGCAAAAAGGAGAAGAGGCTCAAAAAGAATGAGCAGAGCCTATAAGAGGTGTGAAACTGTGTAAATAAGTCAAATCTACACTTGGTTAAAATCCCCGAAACAGAAGGGGAAACTGAGAACACTCTGGAACAAGTCTTCCATGAGGTCATCCAAGAAAATCCCCCATACCTCATTAGAGAGTTGATCATTTAAGCACAAGAAGTTCAGAGAACATCAGGAAGGTATTTCATAAGAAGACCATCTGTAAGACACATAGTAATCCACCTCCACAAAGTAAGCTGAAATAAAAAATGCTAAGGGCAGGTAGAGAGAAGGGTCAGACCATCTACTGGGGTGACCCATCAGAATTGCACCGGATTTCTTAGCAAAACCCCTACAAGCCAGAAAGGACTGGCGCCCCATCATTAATGTTCTCAAAGATAAGCAATTCTAGCCAAGAATTTCCTACTCCGCCAAGTTAAGCTTCATCAGTGATGGAGAATTAAAATCCTTTCCATACATCCAATCCCTAAGAGAATATGCCACCTCCAGACTAGCCCTCCAGGAGATAGTTAAGAAAGTTTTGTGCACAGAAACAAAAGAACGGCAGCACCCATCACAAAAGCACAGCAAGCCCAGAGTTAACAGCATACACAAAATTAAATATATATGTATATATAATAAAATATAGAGGAGATATAATAAAATATTTACCAGCTATGCCTCTGACAACGGCCTAACATCCAGGATCTACAAGGAAGTCAAACAAACTGAAAGGAAAAATAACAAACACCACCATTAAAAAGTGGGCAAAGGACATGAACATAAACTTCTCAAAGGACAGACAACAAACATATGAAAAAATGCTCAGCCTCATTAATTATCAGAGAACTGCAAATCAAAACTACAATGAGATACCACCTAACACCGGTAAGGATGGCTATCATTGATGCATCAAAAAACAACAGGTGCTGGTGAGGCTGCAGAGAAAAGGGAACGCTTCTACACTATTAGTGGGAATGTAAGCTAGTTCGACCTCTATGAAAAGCAGTGTGGTGATTTTTAAAAGTACTAAAAATTGAGTTTCCATACGATCCAGCAATTCCTCTCCAAAAAATATACCAGGAGGAACATAAATTGCTCTA
The DNA here is from genome assembly GCF_000164805.1 of Carlito syrichta. Classification (NCBI taxonomy): domain Eukaryota; kingdom Metazoa; phylum Chordata; class Mammalia; order Primates; family Tarsiidae; genus Carlito; species Carlito syrichta. The sequence goes on from NW_007259457.1 coordinate 8,538, forward strand.
CCAAAAAGACATCTGCACATGCATGTTTATTGCCGCACTATTCACAATAGCAAAAACATGGAATCAACCCAGATGTCCACTGAAAGTGGACTGGATAAAGAAAATGTGGTATATATACACAATGAAATAAAATTCAGTCATGAAGAAAAGCAAAATCATGGCCTTCACAGCAACTTGGATGCAGTTGGAGACCATCATACTAAGTGAACAGTCACAGAAACAAAGAATTGAATACCACATATTCTCACTCATAAGTGGGCCCTGATCACTAGTCACTCGAGCACAAGAGTGGGATTGGCAGATGCTAGACACTGCTGGGAAAAGGAGGGAGGCAGGAGGGAGTGGGGCACATGACATCACAAAGGGTACCTGGTCCACTACCAAGAGGAGAGAGGGCCAACTAGAAGCCCAAACTTTACCTGCATGCAGCCAACTTATGTAGCAAATCCTTACTTGTACTTCACAACTCTAAAATAAATACATTTTTAAAAATTGTATAATAATGTAAATACTAGAATTTGTTTTTCTCCCTGTTAAAATGACATCGTTTTCTTGAATTAGTGGTCTACTTTTAATTAGAAGTTGTGAGTGTTTTATATTTCCCTTTTGAGTAATCTGCCTGGAAGGCACATATTCTGTGTCTTATCAGAATAATTTCTCGTGCTTTATGTTGACTATATCATATCCTTGACTACTCGAGACAACCAGATCAAATGATTTTTTTTTTTTAAGTTACGATATATGCTATACTAACTTTTAAATTCTGTTATGGTCACCATGATTGAATACACAGTCAAGTCTTGTTTTTCAATGACCTATAATCCTATTTAGCCAAGTGTTCAAGCCTCCTGAAAAATTTTGATATTTTGACTTTGTAAAAGCAAAACCTAAATATCTTCTTGATCTCAAACTGTCTCTGGGATTCTATGGAATATCACAGAAAATTTGTTGTCTTTTTCTTGTAAAAAGAGAAAGGCTAAAAATACTTGGTTTATTAAATATTACATAAATTACATGAGATGTTATGTCAGATTTTTAAAAATTGTTTAGTCTTTGCTAGAATAAATTTGTATAGGTAAAATAATGTTAATGCAAATATTTCAATAATTATATAAAATTCCTAGATGTTTCCCAAAGATTGAGCTCTCCATGTGTTTCTCTTTATTAAATTCCAATTGCTGCTTTGTTTAATACCCAAAAATAATACAGCATTACACAATCATCTTTTCAATTATTTTTAAACGTTAACCTGGTTACAATTTTACTTTTTCTTTTAAATTAGGTATATTCTAGGTCAGTAGATTCCAACTGGGGGTTCATATCACTTACCTGTGGAGTTTTGTTAATATGCAGATGTTTAAGACCTTTCCTTCATTGGCAAGTGCACTTTATTGAGCTCCTAAATCTCATAGTTATATATACATTATTACTACCATGTATATGTTCTCTCACTAACTTAAAGCTTTTCTTTGGAAAAGAGCTGCTGCCACTATTGTTAAACTTTTATCAGGACAACTAACTGTTCCAAACATAGAGAATTTTGTGGATTCTTTCAAGCAACTGAAGGACCCAATAAAGTCATTCAAGAAATCTGAATACTTTCTTTATCATAAAAATTGCATTTTGCTTATTCACAGTTATCTGGAGTGATACTGAGATCTAACAGAGTATTAAAATTAAAGCTTGTCGAACTGACAGAAAAACATAATCTCCCATGGCCTAAAGTTTTACTTTTAATATGATTTTCCCTTCAGTATCTCCACAGAAGTCACACCAACCATCCTCACGTAAAATAATAAATGGCCCACCATGAACATGTTCTAGTCTGCCTGGGTTCTGCAAAATTCTAACCTGGTCAATTCAGACATTTAAAAATAGCTGCAAATGATTTATGAATTATAGCCACAGTTAAAACCAGCAAGTTGAGCCTGCCTTTCCTCTAGTTCATTTATCCCAACCACTCTATAACCTAGAGGATTCAGTTCTCTGGAGGCAACATTGCCAGAAAACTAATCCAGAATACTGTTGTAAGGGCCCTCCCATCATCATCCTCATCAGTAACCCTGCTGCCAAAGTCTACAGGGCTAACACTGGATTCGTGTTTCCCAACTGAAAATGTACAAAAGCTACTCTAAAGTCTACCCTGATTGGTGACCTGAAACTTAGGCACTCTTTAGAGCCCTCAGAAATACATGAAGCCAACATGTAGACAACCTTCCCAAAAACTTCGAAGCAAACATTAGAATATGAGATGGCTAGCTTCTACAAAAAGATGACAGAAAATGACTTCCTAGGATGCTTTTACATCCTCCTTCCTGTTCTCATATTTTCTACTGTACCTCTTTGCTTCATCCTCCTTCTCTATGCCCTCTAGTATCATCTCTTCTTTCGATATATGCAACTCCCCCTTATTGCAACTGTAGCTTTCCTTCTTTTTTTTTTTTTTTTGAGTTGAAGTCTCACTCTGTTGCCCAGACTGGAGTGCAGTGGCCACTCTCGGCCACTGCAGCCTCGACATGCTGGGCTCCAGCGATCCTTCCACCTCAGCCTTTCGAGTAGCCGGAATTACAGACATGCGCTACCACACCCGGCTGATTTTTTTATTTGTTGTAGAGATGATGTCTCGCCAACTTGCCTAGGCGGGTCTCGCACCCGCGGGCTCAGGCAATCCACTCACCTCAGCCTCCCAAAGCGCGGGATTACAGGCTGAGCCACCGAGCCCGGCTTGTAGCTTTCCTTCTGAGATTTACTTTGTATTATGTCTTTCTCCCACATTCCACAGGAGTTATTCCTCTTTAATAATTCCTCCTCCTTTCAAATACACAGTATCTATAGCAGCCCTTCACTCAAAGCAGAGCAGGATCTCAGAATCCTACATTTAACTGCTGGCTATTGACTCTTTTTTCCTTTAGAAGCCTCTGGTTTTCCCCAAATTCCTATATCTGTCCCAAATTTAAGGACATCTTTTGTGCTACTATTCAGAGGTCCTTCCATTTTTTACTACAGGCTTCAAAAGGAACTCCCTTCAACCTCAATATTTTCTAAAAGGCAATCTATGCTTCCACTGGAACAAAACTGATGAACCTTTCATAAGCCTACATGCTTATAGTCATGTCTACTTTACTACCAATACAAATGTCAACACTATTACCATAGGAGGCAAGTTTACATGTTCCTCGCCTTGTTACATAAAGCTAATAAACCCAGATGATTCCAAACATAATTTAACCTGATATGCTTGGGACTGTCTGTCTTGTAAAAACATTAACCTGATTAAGCCTTTTTCAATAAGATGAGCCACTATCTTTATCAAAAGTGCTCATATGAATTTAGGGTTTTTACTCCTATGAGAATTTGATGCTGCTGCTAATCTGAGAAAAGGCAGAGTTCTGCTCCCCTGTCACTCACCTCCTGCTGTGCACCCAGTTCCTAACAGTTCACAGAGATGAGTACTGGTCTCCATGGCCTGGGGATTGTACATATTCATGGGAAAACAATTTCCCTGAACCCAGGCACTAGACAAGCTAAAAGGTCTACAAAAACATGTTACAATTACAAGTTTTGGTGAAGAATTCCAACCCTGAAAGAAAGCTGTGACCTTCCTTTATCACCAGATTTTCAAGAAACCTTAGAACAAGAGATTAAAGACTTAAAAGGCTTGGCTTCATAATACTATAAGAAAGGAATTGGCAGTAGCAGGATATTGCCAGGGGGTGGGAGGGGGAGAGCCACAACACCAATAAGGGTACCTGATTTCAAACCAGGCAATGTGGGGACCAAAAGGAGGCCCAAATTTTACCTGTACAATGACCACTTGTATACCTAATCCTGAGTTGTACCTCACATCTTTAAAATAAAAAATAAAAATAAAGACGGCTTCTGCAAAAGACAATTTATAAGAAGGCTTCATACTTGCAGCTTCAACTGTGTGGGTCACTCACGTTGTTTACCAGAACTGCCACATATTCCTTGGTCTGCTCCAGCTCATAACCGTGACTATGAAGAATCCTACCAAAACTACCAACAGCATCACCAGGGAATTAAAGGAATTCCAAGGATTAGCTTTGGGCATGATTCTGGTTTTCTGAGGGGCACTTGCACAGTGGTTGGAATCAACTTCTGTGTATATGTTTCTCAAAACATCTTTGATGTCTATGCCATTATCAAAAATATTCAGACCACAAACTGGGAAACACATTTTATTTCCCTTAGCCATCCACACCACACCATGTGAAGCTGCTTTGAGTCAGATATTTAAGAATCTTGACAGTCTCCCTCCAATCTTCAGATAGTTGTTTAAATCCCTTCTTCAACCTTAAATAGCGATATTTTTTATTTTATTCCTAATTATGTCTATCATTAAATACCTGATATATTAGACCCTCCAACAGCATGCTCAACAGATGACAAAACAGGTCCTTCAGTGCCAAGAAGAACGTGAAGACCAGGCCATCCCTGAATTATTTAGACCAATCTCAATCTTGCAATGACTCTTATTTCTCTCCTAAGAGTGTTGAAAGACAGACATGTTTTAAACAACAGTATGGACTGACCAAGTGTTTACAATTGCCCATTGCTTACCTTCTGGTTTGTCTTGGCCAAACTTTAATCAGGCTTCTCTCTTTCCTACAGGTCTTAATCTCTGTCTGCTTCGAAGCAAGTACCAGAAAGTGGAATAGCTGACCATATCAAGACCCTCTTGCTGTCAGATCCCACTGATCATTTTCCCTTGCTTGTCCATCTTCCTTTCCACGTCAGTTTCTCTCTTCTTGCCCATCCTCAACTCTATTTATAAAGAAACTTTATTCCGTGTGATTTTGAGATGCTCTTATATTTTTGCTATGATAGTATTCCTCCAATCTTAACAGCCTTTCTAATTAAGGTTTCTCCCTATCAAAGACTGGTTTTTATGTTGTACCTCTAAAACCTCAGTATTTGTGGTGAGATAGGTCAGGTCTATAGGGTAACCTTGAAGTTTTTAGCCTGACCCTGTTAAGAGTGGCCCAATGTAGATATGAACTTGGACCTGACTGGACAAGAGAACAACACCAAGGCATCACCATCAAGTATTCAGCCATCAGAGGAACAGCTTTACCATGGTATTTAGGTTCTGCACAAGGCACTATTCGATAAGGCACTTAACCGTATGGGAGATCCCACATCTTCAAAGGAGGCTGAAATGTTCTGAGAAGTCTTTAATATCTGTAAAGTACTTAGAATAAAAATCTCTCAAGAGTTCCTCCTCCTGGGACTGAACAGTATTGGCTTCATGGTATGTGAACTTTAATGCTGAAGAATGGACTTTAGTTTGGGAAATGGTTTGGAAATTGGCCACCTTCTCTCATTTTGGGGGTCAGTCTGGCTACTGTTTAGTCCTAAAATGACTTCCCATGGCCATACATACTTAGAACCTATCCAAACCTAACTTTGTCTTAAGTTTTGAGTCAGAAAGTATTTCACTATCTCTTGTTTTGTCTTTCTAGTCATCACATGAACGTGCTTTATCTTTTCAACTAGATTGTAAGTGCATTAAGGGGTAGAAATATTCTTTTTTTTTTTTTTTTTTTGAGTTGGAGTCTCATTTTCTATTGCCCAGGCTGGAATGCAGTGGCATGATCATGGCTCACCACAACCTCCTGGGCTCAGGCAATCTTTCTGCCTCAGCCACCCAATTAGCTTGGACTACAGGCATGTGCCACCATGCACACCTGGCTAATTTTTTATTTTTTTGGTTTTGTTTTTGTAGAGATGAGGTATCACTATATTGCCCAGACTGGTCTCAAACTTCTGGGCTCAAGCAATCCTCTCACCTCAGCTTCTCCAAATGCTGGGATTACAGTCATGAGCCACCACACCTAGCCAGAAACATCTTATTCAGCTTTTCTTCCCCATAGTGCCAGGCACCTATGGGGTATTCACAAGAAATTTGCTGGCTGACTGGACTACGTGAGAAAAAGACAATGTCAGAATTTCACCTGGGCTTCATTATTGGGGGTCATCAGCCTTCTAGACATAGAGATGAAGAAGAAAATGCAGGAGGAGAACGGGTAAGTGGTGGGGGAATAAGAAAGGATGATAACTTAGGGATGGAGTAATAGGTGAGCAGAGAAGAGATTCAAGACAGTAAGTTTTATGGCTTGGGAGCAAGCATCCTTAAGCATGCTATTTTAGGAAGGATTTATGTGCTTTTAAAGTTTGGATGGAGCTTAAAATATGTATGCTAATCAGTTAAATTGGTCACATGTATCACAGTTTAGACACAGCAATTGTAGAGAATATAAGAAGGAAGCAGAAAATATTCCTTTGAAAGGGAATATTTTGTGTCTCAAGTAGAATCATTATCAGATGGCTGGACCATCACAGTACACATTATTTCAGGGCTAAAAGTTGTTAATCATAAGAACTCTCTAGTTTTATTCTCTTGTACTGTATAAATGGCCAAAAACTGTTCCCTGGCCGAGTTGTTATTCTGTAAGCATATGTAAATCCCTGATCAATTTCCCTAAAGCCTATGCAAGGCTTTTGTCCAGAGCATGTGCCAAGAATTTTTCTAGCTTCAAATCACAGAATTAAGAATTATGTAATTAGTTAGAAGGGTAAAGAACAACTTACGTTACCAAATTTTCAGTGACATATTGGCTTTCCTGTGGTACCATGAGGAATAAGAAGGCAATAGAAATTCATATTTCTGAGTATATTTATGTGATATGAAACATTTTTAAAACTCCCTCTTAGGCCAGGCATAGTGCTTTAACTCTAGAATCCCAGCACTTTGGGAGCTCAAGACGAGAGAATTACTTGAGGCCAGGAGTTGAACACCAGCCTAGGCAACATAGTGAGACCTTGTCTCTACCAAAATTTTTTTTTTTAATTGGCTGGGTGTGGTGACATGTATCTGTAGTCCGAGCTATTCTGGAGGCTGAGATAGAAGGATCTCCTGTGCCTAGAAAGTTGAGACTGAATCCTACTAGTTCATTTGGTCCAAATAGCTCATCTTATAGATGTGAACACCTGTTTCCAGAAAACAAGAGCCTTATTTAATAGTCAACAAGCCTGTTGGTAACAAGTTCAGACCTTCTGACTTTCTGAAAGCCTAACTTCAACTAAGTACTTCAAAGTGGCCTTTAAGTAAGTTTAGAACAAAAGTCTTTCAGTGAAAATAAACATGAGACAAAATCTGCTCATTGAATGTCCTTAGCTAGGCAAAGTGGGAGAACTGAAATGTAATCAAAAAAGTACTCGAGGTAACATCACTGAAAAATGCAGAGTAGATAACTCCAGCAATCCGTTGCTCCACAAAAGCAACCAAGATGTAGCTAAAACCATCATAATCAAGTTTTGCAGAACTCTGGGATCTAGTTAAAAACTTACAACAATCAAGCAAAGGCTTGGTGAAGAAAGAAGCTACGATGTTCAGATAAGAAAGTAACACTACATTTTAAATTACCTGGCTACACCCTCCGGCTCCCGGATCAGAAGTAAAGGACAGGAGCCCACACTCCTCATGCAAGTTGCTAGTGTCAGATGAAGCAATACAGACATTAATCTCAAAGAATCGTGGCTGTCCATTTCACCATATGGTGGTCCCTGATGGAACGGCACAAGAACGTGTCCTTGTTTTGCCTGACTCGGAGTATTCCCAAGACTCAGGCATTTTTCCAGGTGGCATTGGCTGAAAGCATATAAAGGCACAAGTATCGGTTACAGCAGTCAGGGGTGTCAAATAACAGTTATAGACAGACTGAAAAGGGTGGGAGCTAAGGGGGTGGGAAAGGAGATACAGGGAGGACTGAAGGTTTCTAAACCTCTTGCATATACCTTGTACCAAGAATGCCATCCACATGTCCAAGGCCAGCATGCTCAGAAAAAGCCAGAGAAGTGTCTATGGTTCCATGCAAGCAGAAAATGAAGACTTCCATAAAGTTGTAAATGGTCTTGCTAAGCACTGAAGGAGAGTACCAACACAGAGCTAATCTGAAAGGAAAGGGGTGCATTTGTTTTGCTTTCTTTTTTCATCCGGCTCTAAACATTTAAGAAAACTTTGCTAAAACACTAGATGATAAATAAGGTAAGCTACACTAACATCAGGTAAAGGACATTGAAGACAATTATTATAAGAGACAAACAAGAATATTATGTATTGACAGAAATTGTTGTATGAGAAGATATAACAATTATAAACCCATTCATACCTAACAAAAGAGCTCCAAAATATATGAAGACACATCGATAGCGGTATAGGGAGAAGTGAACAGCTCTACAATAATACTTAGAAATTTTAATACTCCATTTTACATAAGTCACAGAACAACTAGATAGAGATCAATAAGGAGATGGAGTTCTTGAATAACACTATAATTCAGATAGACCCAACAGACATATATAAAACATTCCACTCAACAACAACAGAACGTACATTTTTTTTCCTCAAGTGCATTTAGAAAACTTCCAGGAAATACTAATTATCATGCCACAGAACAAATCTATATACATCTTAATAGATGGCAATAATATATTTTCTATCACAGTGAATTAAAATGAAAAATCAATAGCAGAAGGAAAAGTGGAAAATTCACAAATACGTGGAAATAATTAATATACTGTTAAACAACCAATGGGTTAAGGAAAATGTCACTAGGAGCACTAGAAAATACTTAGACATGAATTATAAAGAAAACACAGGGCTGGGTGCAGTAGCTCACATCTGTAATCTCAGCACTTTGGAAGGCTGAGGAGGGAGGACCACATGAGCCCAGTAGTTTGAGACCAGCCTAGGCGATGTAGCGAGACCTTGTTTCTAAGAACAAAAAAGTAAAAATAAAATAAAAATAAAAAATTAGTCGGGTGTGGTGGTACATGCCTGTAGTCCCAACTACTCAGGAGGTTGAGGCAGAAGGATCAACTTAGCACAGGAGGTCAAGAAAAGGTGAGCAGTGATCATGTTACTGCACTGCAGCCTGTGTGACAGAGTGAGATCCCAACTCAAAATAATAATAATAATAAAATGAAATGAAAACACAAAATTCCAGATTCTGTGGAATGCAATAAAAATAGTGCACAGAAGAAAATCTATACCTATAAACACCTACCTATAAAGAACTATCTGGGCGGGCTCAGTGGCTCAGTCTGTAATCCCAGCACTTTGGGAGGTCAAGGAGAGTGGATTGTGGGAGCCTGCGAGTTCAAGACCAGCCCGGGCAACTTGGCGGAACCTCGTCTCTACAATAAATAAAAAATTAGTCGGGCGTGGTAGTGCACACCTGTAGTTCCGGTTACTTGGAAGGCTGAGGTGGAAGGATTGCCAGAGCCCAGCAGGTCGGTGCTGGGGTGGCAGTGAGTGTGCCACTGCACTCCAGCCTGGACGATGTGAAGGAGTGAGATTCCAACTAAAAAAAAAAAGAACTATCTGCAACAACAACAAAAAAAGGAAACAAACAAAAAAAGAAACTAAACTCAAAGCTACCAGAAGGAAAAAAATAATAGAGTGAAGATAACAAAATAGAGAGTAGAAAAACAACATTAAAAAGTCAGCAAAACCCTATGGGATTACTTGAAAGATCAGCAAATTTGAAAAACTTTTATCTAGACAAACCAAAAAAAAAAGAAAATCTCAAAAACTAAAATCAGAAACGAAAGAGGGAAGATTACAACTAATTTGACAGAAATAAAAAAGATTATAAGAGAAAATTATGAACATTGTATACCAACAAATTATATAACCTAATATAGTGTAAAATTCCTACAAATACATAAAACTACCAAAACTGACTCAAGAATGAATAGTAAATCTGCACAAACTTATAAGAAGTATGATGTTTGATGATAGTGCCAAGACCATTAAAAGGATATATGCAGTGACACCGAACCCAAACCCAGCTTTAATAGGCTTAAGATCTCTGGGTGTTTGCTTCTAAAAGGAAGTAGACCTTCCTACCATGGAAGACAAAACAGAGGTGTCGACAGGGGAGAGAATGGATGGATCATGGTCTCTCACAGTGCATTCCATGATACTGGACTCAGAAAAGCTGGCATACACATGGTTATGGTTTATAATAGCTGCAGAAAAATTAAAATCAACAAAGGAAAAAGGTATTACATGAAGAGAACATATTCATTCACATTTCTAAATTCATTTTTACAAAATTGAATCCTTCAGGAATTCCAGTTTAAACAATCCAAAGTAAAACTCAAATGCCAAAAATGGATAGACCTTTAGTCATATTTCCTTTATGTTTATTTACACTCATTGTTGTTATTGTTGCTGCTGCTGTTGAATCTCTATTATCCTTTTAACCTTAATACTACCTCCAGGAAAGCAAATATTACATATTAGTGTAAAGCATTCCCTACTCTTTTATCAAGTTATGTGATTCCTAGCTGTATGACTTCAAACAAGAAAATTTTTCAGGATATGCTCTCTAGTAATGATTTCTATATGTGTGTGATAATGAAATTTGGGGAAATGTATCAGGGCATTTCATGTGTTTCCAGAACAGACACAGGCAGGAAATGTTTATGGGAGCTAATTCCATTTGTGAGGGCTCTGCCCTCATCACCTCATCACCTACCAAAGGCCCAACTTCCTAACACCATCCCATTGGAGGTTAGGTTTTCAAAATATGAATTTTGGGATGACACAAATATTCAGTCTAAAGCACTGCAATATACCAGTATTTTGTAGCAGGGTAGTAAATTTAGTAATACGTGGTTTCAAGACTTCTCATTTTACAATTTTTCATGTTTATTAACAGGCCCAAGTATATTTAACTTCTCTATACCAGATAAAAACAAGACACCAGCTCTGCACAGTGTTTCACACCTGTACTCTCAGCAGTTTGGGAGGCCAAGGCAGGACAATTGCTTGGCCCTGGGAGTTTGAGACAAGCATAGGCAACACAGTGAGATCTTATCACCACAAAGAAGAAAAAAAATAGTCGGGCATGGGGCGAAAGGATGGTGCCACTGCACTCCAGCCTAGGTGACAAAATAAGACTCTGACTCAAACAAAACAAAACAAAACAAAACAAGACATCAGAAGTGTATAAACTAAAAACTTACATTCTGTAAATAGTGTTTAGGTAGCTGAACTTACTTAGGAATGATCTACATTTTAATTTTAGGTAGACATCTTTTTTTTTTTTCCACAGCACATCCACATTATGCAAGCATCACAAAATCAAAAAGCTGAAAAGTTGAATGCACGGGTGTTTTGTTATACTGTACTACAGTAAGTACAGTATAACATGTGCTGGATGCACATGAGGTAATGGAAATCAGGCAATTCATTTTTACTGCATCTTGCACATTTCTTCTTCTTCTTTTTTTTTTTTTTTTGAGTTGGAGTCTCACTCTGTCACCCAGATTGGAGTGCAGTGACCGCTCCCGGCCACCGCAGCCTCGACCTGCTGGGCTCCGGCGATCCTTCCGCCTCAGCCTTCCAAGTAGCCAGAATTACAGGCGCGCGCTACCACACCCAGCTGATTTTTTGATTTATTGTAGAGATGAGGTCTCGCTGCCCAGGTGGGTCTCGAACCCGCGGGCTCAGGCAATTCACTCACCTCAGCCTCTCAAAGGCGCGGGATTACAGGCTGAGCCACCGCATCCGGCTGCACATTTCTTCTTAACTTCAGTTTATAATTTGTATAATCTTAAACATCCAGTAGATTATTAGCTTATTGTATTGGTAAACACAAGTAGAATAAGCATATATGCCCACATTATACTGAAAACTGAAAACTCAGAAGACACAGTTGTTTTTAATTAAAGTCAAGAATATCAAATTAATTTTATTTACCAAATATTTATCCAAGTCATGTGAACTTGAAAAGCATTTAAGTTTGTTTCTATATTTCTAGGAGTTTTAGAGATATTCCATTTAGTTAAGTGTTCATTTATCTTTAAGCCAATTTGAATAGAACTCCTTTAAGGGATTTTATAAATTTGTTAGCTAATACCATCCAGAGGTGGAAAAATATCACATACACATAACATGTTTTTATGCATAAGCATAGAGACAGACATAAACAGAGATCTCATAACTTCATTCTAAATTTTTAGCCATAAATCAGCAATATAAAACTCATTGGTTCATATGCACTTTATATTTTTATTTGAATCATATTTATGACAAAAATGGGACAAGTTAAAGTTGTATTCAAATGGTCTTTTTTTAAAAACCATTATTTGTAGAGGAGATTTTTAAGATTTTCTTTTATCCCAATATGTAATCTAATGGAATCTGTGGACTACATTTTAGGCTAGACACTAAGAAGACATCTAGAGACTGTTTGAAACTCTACAAAAACACACTTCGGATGGATAAAATATTCAGACTTTTTATAAATAGCTTTTTTTTCCTTTTGAGCCTCAGGCAGTTGCTTTTGAGGGACCTTGAGTCCTTTGAGAAACTCGAGTGGGGGCAGAGGACCTAAAGTTAAAGCGACTGTGGGGAGCTGAGGATCTGAAGTGAGAAGGGGAGTACAGCAGGAGTGGACAGAGGGATGGAAAAGATAGGGTTTTTTAAGGGACATATTAAAGCTTTCGTGGCAAATGAAGAGAGGATTAAAGGGGGGAAGAAGCAGACTGAGAGGTGAAACCAATGGAAAGGATGAGGTCTTAATGTCGCTAAGTTAGGAAGATCTTAAGTTTTCCAAAAAAGACCAATGAAGTTTCAAATAATCCTCAGCAAAATCATGGCAACAAGAAGGAGGTGGACAGAGTTGGTGGAGCATGTACTCAGAAGAGTGTTCAGTGATCAAGAAGAGTGTTTCAGTCGACAGAGAAGTGAAATAAAAATTATGACACTTATTAAAGATGGCAATGAAGGCTTTATTCAAGAAGAAATTATGAAGATAGGCATAGAAACCACAGCAGAGAGGTCTTGCAGTGGGGGAGAGAGGTTAGTATCAACTTAAATGTAGGGTGGGCAAGTGGAAATTTATAGCCAAAAAGCAGAGTGGAAGTCAGTAAATAGAAATTTACTAAGAAAAGTAAGGAAGGATTTGTGGCTAAACTTACCTAACAAAATTATTTCTGAAGACAGGCCAGGGTAATCAGATATCACATGGGGGATGCAACACAAGATCAGATATCGAGAGTGAAGAGATAAGGAGGATGGCTATAATGACTGAGCAGGATCCTATCCAAAACTGGATAATGCCAACCCAAACTCCAAAATTTAAAATCCAGGCCTTACTGAAAAGGAGCTCGGGGCAGCCTGAGTAGAATTTGCTCAAGAAGACAATATTTGCAAGCACTAGATGTCAGGGATGAATAAAATAGGGCTCTTCCCTTCCATGATCTCAGTCTAGAGAGGAATAGAAACATGCTCTCTAAAACCAGCTACTTCAGAGAATGAGGTGGAAGGATTGTGTAAGGCCAGCCTGAGTAACATAGCCAGATCCACTTCCTAAAAAATAAAAATTCTGTATAGCATGAAGTGCTTGGCCATTTCTGCTCCAACAGGAAGTGAAAGGGGGAGGAAGCAGAAGCAGAGCAGGGCACCTTATAAAGGAAGATGATGAAGAATGAGAGTGGAGTAGGATGAATAAGAGATGAATGTGTCCACTGGATAAAGAAAGGGGTGAAAATGCAAAGCAGATAGAGAGGAAATGTGAATAGTGAGAAGCAAGACATCAGGGACTCTGCAGACAAGTGAGCTCACTCATCTGGGGGCAGGCTGTCTTCTTCCTTGTCGAGAAGGCTGGGACAGGGGAGCACAAGTAGCTATTATAATAGGGTGACATGGAGGTAGAAGCAAATGGGATGCCCCGCAGCATAGAGGAGGCTGGTCTCCAGAGCTTGACGGAAAGTGGGTTAGAACTGGCTTCGAGAGCCTTGGTTGAGGTTATTCCAGTACCCAGACCAAGAGCAAAAGTGAGAGCAACAGCAGCAGCCCTGTGGGAAGCAGATAGACTTGCCGGCCTTGAGGTTCTCAGAACAACTTTGGTAATTAAAACTTCCCAGAGTCATTGCTGCCTTGGGATGAGGGGGACTTTAACAGTGGGTGCCTGGGCTCCCAGAATGTTGCAGCTGCTCAACTGTTCAAAGCTGAGGTGAACTTGAAACTGTTACAAGTATATGAACGAAGCCCTTCCCGCCTACTGTGGATTCAGTTAGGGGAATGAGCATCAGTGAAAAGAAACAAGTGGGGCAACCGGGCCCTGCCTCCTTCACTTCCACCGAGTCTCAAGTCTAAGCTGAACAGGGGATTTTGTCCTTTCTCTGCCTCGTTCTGAAATAACTGAAGGGAAAGATCACGGGCCACAGGACATATTTCACAGAGCGCTGGTTCAACAATACAGTTCGTTCAGCCTGTTTCCTGTGTATGTTTATATCTCATATTATATAGGGCACATACTGTCACATATATCTGTATATAGATATATGTGTATAGATATTATTATATATGGGTATATCTGTGTGTATAATATCAGAATGGCTCGAATCCTAGTACATATTATTTTTCTTCATCTTTGAATTAAATGAAAAATATAAATGGGATGACCAAATAGGAAGAAAAGGACAACATATTTCCTAAAGAAATGACAATATGTCTATATTACACTTGCATTAAAAATGCAAAGTGGTGAGTTAAATTTCTGGTAAACAACAAATATATTTTTGGATGACTGTGTCTTATGCAATTTTGGGGACATACTTATACTAAAGAATTATTTGTTGTTAATTTGAAATTTGAATATAAGTGAGGGTCCTGCATTTTATCTGGCCAGGCAAGATTAATTTCTATTCTTCAAATTCGACAAGATAAAATAGTGATGCACTTAAAAATTTATGTCCATTTGTTCTTTATATAATATTTTCTTTTGATATAAAATGATCATCGGCATTATAAAAATTCAAGCATTTATCAAAGTCCCAAACAGAAAGAATATATCTCCTGACATCTCATGAGGAAGAAACGATCAGGGTTAACAATAGGGAACCTGCTCGCAGACATCACAACACACACAAAGATAAAGAAGGATGGATAAATGGATACATGAATATATAGAGAGATTTTTTCTTTCTTTCTTTTTTCTTTTTTTTTTGAGTTGGAGTCTCACTTTGTCGCCCAGGCTGGCATACAGTGGCACGCTCATGACCACTGCAGCCTCGACCTGCTGGGCTCAGGTGATCCTTCCACCTCAATTTTCCAAGTAGCTGGTACTACAGGTGCACCACCATGCCCAGCTAATTTGTTTTTTGTTTTTGTTTTCTGGATTTATTGTAGAGATGAGGTCTTGCCAAGTTGCCCAGGCTGGTCTTGAACCCATGGACTCAGGCAATCCTCTCACCTTGGCCTCCCAAAGTGCTGGGATTATAGGCGTGAGCCACCGAGGCCAGCCCAGAGAGAGATTTTAATAAGGCTGGAACAAAACCATATATGCTTTTACAAAATGAAAAGCATTAAGTTTAAAGTTTACTTCAATGTAAGAAAAGAAAAGCAAACAAAGAAGATTGAAAGAACTGCTAAATTTCAGGAAAAAGATTTTTTTAATTGTAAGAGATATTCGTTTTCTAAAATCCCCTTTTCCTTCTCTAGGATGCCCTGCTCTTCTCAGCCTGTTTTCTTGCCTGTAGGGGAATAGTTTTTCATCATTAAGAAGAGCTACCAAATATACCAGAATGAAACAGCAGGTTGGGTGATGCCCAATTTATTAACTTGAGGCTTCCTGTCTTGGACACTCATGATGCCTTGTCCTCATTGGTCAGAACTTTGAAATCAAAACTAGGAAAGGAAAGTGAAAGATAAGTTAGAGAAACACTATCAGGCAGCAATGGAGAGCAGAGGGTAAGGCATATACATGTAGGCGTAGGTTTATAATGAGGAATAGCATGACAACACAAAGACATTCTAGGATTGTTGGCTTTAGAAGTGCTTTCTATCATATTCTTCTGTTCCAAATAATAAAACTTGCTTAAAATTGACTTCTTTTGCAAAGTTTACAAGTTGACAGCTGCAGACTAAATGAGTTCTGCAGACCTGATTTAGATGGCCAACATACTTTTTGATAAAAATATTTCAACTAGGCCGGGCTCAGTGGCTCAGTCTATAATCCCAGCACTTTGGCAGGCCGAGGCGAGTGAATTTCCTGAGCCCGCGGGTTCGAGACCAGCCCGAACAGCTTAGCTAGACCTTGTCTCCACAATAAATTTTTTAAAAATTAGCCAGGCGTGATAGTGCACGCCTGTAGTTCCGGTTACATGGAAGGCTGAGGCAGAAGGATCGTCGGAGCCCAACAGGTTGACGCTGGGGTGACCATGTGTGTGCCACAGCACTCCAGCCTGGGCGACAGAGTGAGACTCCAACTCAAACACACACACACACACACACACACACACACACACACACACACACACACACACACTTCAAATAGTTGCCAACATTTAAAAAGCTGAAGGTTTCAAATAAACATTTTGATTTGGGGACAATCTTGTAGTCCTGGCCCAACATATTTGGCCAGCAACACTGAGCTGGAGCTGAATATTGGCTGCTTCTTGTTGTTTCACAGTTTATCACAGTCCCTACCCTGCTTGCTTCTCCTATTTGTGTTACCTGCCTGGCCTTGTCAGTATTTGAATTGGCAACCTTGACCATTAAAATTTTTATAGGCCAGGCTGGGTGGCTCAGCCTGTAGTCCCAGCACTTTGGGAGACTGAGGCGAGTGTATTGCCTGAACCTGCAGGTTTGAGACCAGCCTGGGCAACTTGGCGAGACCCTGTCTCCACAATAAATCAAAAATTAGCCAAGTGTAGTAGCACACGCCTGTAGTTCCGGCTACTTGGAAGGTTGAGGCAGAAGGACCGCTGGAGCCCAGCAGGTCAACACTAGGGTGGCCATGAGTGTGCCACTTCACTCCAGCCTGGGTGATAGAGTGAGATTCCAACTCAAAACAAAACAACAACAAAAAACAAACAGGAAAAGAATTATAATGCTAAAGGTGAAACACATATAAAAGCAGAGGCTGTGCATGGTGGTGCACACCTAATTCCATTGCTTTGTGGGGCCGAGGTGGGAAGATCCCTTGATGCCAGGAGTCCTAGACCAGCTTTTGGCAACATAGCGAGATCCCCCATCTCTACAAAACAAACAAACAAACAAAAACTAATTAGCTAGGCATGGTGACACCCACTAGTATTCTTAACTACTTAAGAGGCTGAGGTGGGAAGACCACTTGTGCCCAGGAGTTTGAGGTTACAAGCGAGGTATGATGACACCATGCACTCCAGTCATAGAGGCAAAAAGTAGAACAATAATAAAAATATAAAACCAGACAGAATCCTAAGTTGAAGCGCATGTACCCATTACCTGTTTTCACAAATTACTCATAGAAAATCTTGTTTCATGAATATCCTAACAAATTCTCCAGCACACTTGCGTTTCTCCTTGAATTTTTGTGATGCAAATCTGGGCATCATATCATTTCATCAGTAAATATTTCAGTGTGTATCTCGAAAAGAACCAAATATTTGACTCCTAATCAGAACTCTTTGTTATGCCACATATACCATGGGTTATACTATGAGAGGATATACCAGGAGGACCCCCCAAGACCCTCAAAAAAACCCAAATTATTTTTTGGAGAACAAGCCCCTTGTAGCATAGGCTTCTCTCGCTAGTTAAGTGTTCTAGAAACCCATTGGTATCAGTGTACTAGCTAGTGTTGTGAGAGGCTGTATTTGGCTTCAGTAAAATTTTTTTTTGAAGATTCTTTCAATGAGTTTGTCCATTTCATGACAGGAGATTTATGAGGGCACTTGCCCACACCACACTGAGTGTTCAGCAGTTTTTGACCAAAAATGGCACGACCCCTGTGTCCTACCCTCTTTATTCATCCCACCTTGCCATGAGCAACTTTTTTTTGTTTCTCCGGATGAGAAAAGTTCTCAAAGGGAAACGTTTTGTCCATGTGAAGGAGATTAAACAAAAAAACGGCAGAAGCACTAAAAGGCATCAAATTTGACCAGTTTAAAAACTGTTTTGAGCTGTAGAAAAAGCATCTCAATAGGTGTATTGTATCAAACGGAGAGTACATTGAAAGTGAGTGAAGTTGAAACATGTAAGAATAAATCCACAATATTTTAGAAATAAATTCTGGGATTTTTAGGTTCTCCCTTGTAATATGGAGTACTAGTAACGAACATTTCTGAGGACTTACTTTGTGACTAGGTATTGTGCTAAGTACTTACATATATTGTGCCACTTATTCCTTTTATCAATATTATGACACAGATAATGCTCTTATTCTTATTTTGTAGATAGTCTGTACATAGAATTTCTCCCTAACATATATATGCATGTGTTTGCATATAGATATACACGTATAAATACGTATACCACAGACTAATACTTATATACCAAACATTTATATTACTCAAGTATATATTTAATTGTATATAAGAACTAGAAAAAATAGTTTGGCTCTGTTTTCTTTGGTCTGTTGAAATCATGTTCCCTCTGGTAATGAGACATTTCCATAAGCTGAGTTTCCTTATCCCATTTTCCATTCACAAAGACTCCACATTTCAAATTTATTTCCCAAACATGGAAAAGGAAACAAAAACACATCAGCTTCAGAATATCTAGGACAAAGGTGTCCAAGTACTGAAGCAGGTTTTAGAATGACTGCCCTGCCAAATTAATCTGTTCAGTCATAGTGACCTGCACACTGGCTTCAGTCACACTCATGCATCTTGCAAGTTTCTTTCTGAGGGGTGAAAACCACAAATGTCCAGTATTTAGAGTTTGGATAAAACCAAATATATGATGATCATTTCTAGTTTGATTTTAAATACCTATCTTTGCTAATATGTCTCCCACAGTGTACTATTTCTTTATATCCAGGTTGAGGCTTCCTTTGGGGAGGCTTTTTCTTCTGCAATAAATTTAAAGGGGCACCCAAAAATACAGGACTCCAGAAAATAGTGCTTTTTGCACTATTTTGAAAAATCAGAACTATTGAGAACAAATTATCAACACTTTAAAGAAAAGCAGAATCTGACCCTATAATTACACAATCATACCTTATTCACCTCACCCTGATCATGGTCCTGATTCCAATCAAACTCTACTTACACATACCTAGTGTCAGGTCAAATGTTCCCCACTTGATTCATTTAAATACTGCATGAAAATATTTACCTTGGTGCCTCTACTCTGGTGCCCAAGGGCAGGAAAACCTCAGCAATCTTGGAACCCCTAAGCAACCTTTGTTTCGGGAATGTTAGGTAGGGGCGCCAAGAAAGAGAATGAAACCTGGACCCAAACCCTGCTCCCTAAAAAGTGGGTGCCGCCTGAGCGTTTACCTTACTAACATGTCCGGGTATGGAATATGTTGAAAATGCTCCCTGGTTCCTGTAGTTGTATTGAGGTGAAAGTGGTGAGGCAGAGAGGCTGTCCTCAGGCTTCCTGAGTTCCTGGTCACTGCCACCATCAAGATTCTCTTTGTCCATGGGGCCAGGAGCTCTCAGGCCATTGTAGCCTTTTAGTGGTGCTGCTGGTACTTGCTTACATTTGGACCATATTTTGCTCTCCTCGTTTGCTCTTGATATGATTACGGGAGGAATTGCATCTGGAAAGGAGGAAAAGCAAAGAGAGAAGTTAAAGCATTGGAGGCCTGGGTGCACGGGCTGTAGGAGGTCAGGGACCAAAAACTGACAGCAATAGAGACAAGGACACTAGGCTGTCCCAGGGAATGGTCTTTTCCTGGAATTCACTGGAGCACTCGTCACCGTTCAGGCACTGACCGTGAGCTTTCTCCCAGTCCTCGACTCTCAGGGTGCTGTAACAGTGACATCGTGGCTTCAACAAAGCTGAAGCTTCATATTCTGAGTGCTGACGACGAACTGTGCGCCTTCGCATACTGAGCTGAAATCCAAAGTAATTCCCGGTCAAGACAGAAACTATAGCCAGCAGTCAGGTCTGATCTTGTGCCTGGTCCAAGTGACAGCAAGCCTGCTTTCCACCATCGGCTTTCCCTTCACCACCAGTTGCAGTGCGGGGGACTTGCTGGTTTGCGCATGCGCAAGAGTACAGCTGTGAACTACGTTGCTTACAAGAAGGGTGCAAGTAGGGTGCCTGGGGGCGTGTGTGCAGAACAAGGGCTTTATGTTGCAGCTCAGCTGGCTACACACAACTTGCTGTGGTGCCTGCCCATCTAAAAGGAGCTGCTGGATTTTGAAAACTGATTTGACGGAGGAGAGACCTCATACCATCCCCTGGAGAAAAGTTTGCAGATGTCTTTTAAACCAGCCCTTTATATCCGACAGCCAGTAATCCAGCAGGGGCTAATAATTAAGCTGACATAATTTGTTCGGAGGAGGCTTGCACTGAGTATTTGCAATGATGCTGAAATAAGAGACCTCGGTGCTATCGAGAGCTCTGGGTGTAGAATCTTGGGTCTGGGTTTGCCCAGCACTTAGGATGCTCAGATGCACTCTGCAAGAAACCCAATGCGCCTCTTGAGAAAATCCCAGTACACCAGATTTTTAGCAAAGAATCCACCACGTTAGAGGGCAAGTGTAGACCCGGCCGGTGCTTAGTGCATTCAAGAATGTTTATTAAGCACAGGCCCTGGACGCTACAGTGGCACTGCATCCTCTGCTGTGCTCCACCCTAGCCCTTCTGGTTGTTCGTCCTCTACACAACGCTTAGGCAAAATAATATTTCAGCATCTTTCCTTTTCTGTTGGAGCACAGTACTTGCTGTGTTGTAAAGTGGGCCTTCCGTGGATAAAGATGCAGCTTCATTTGCTTGCTGTTGGAGGATACAGATTTGGCTCATCACGAGTCAATGTGACAAAAACAAAATTATCAAATGACTAAGTTAAGTGTGGACCCTTCTCTGAAGTATTAACTTACTGTATGGTTGATTAATTAATAAAAGCCTCCTAAAATCACTTATTTGGCTGGGCTCGGTGGCTCAGCCTGTAATCCCGCGCCTTTGGGAGGCTGAGGTGAGTGGATTGCCTGAGCCCGTGGGTTCGAGACCCACCTGGGCAGCGAGACCTCATCTCTACAATAAATCAAAAAATCAGCTGGGCGTGGTAGTACATGCCTGTAATTCCAGCTACTTGGAAGACTGAAGCGGAAGGATCGCTGGAGCCCAGCAGGCGAGGCTGCGGTGACCGGGAGCGGCCACTGCACTCCAGTCTGGGTGAGAGAGTGAGACTCCAACTCAAAAAAAAAATCACTTATTTGCCAAAAAAACGGTGCTGTTGTTTTGCGTTAAATACAAAGTTTCCTGCTATTTCCTTTTGGTAAATTGTCATGGCCTAAGGGCTGGGGAGGGTCAATTGTGTAAGGTTCTCTGCCTCCAGACATGGCTATGCCGACTACTGCCTTTCCTCATTCTGGGATGGGCAGCCCAGGAAAACTGTTTTCCCCCAGTAGATGTCCCTCTCCCCCATCCCCATCCCCACGAAATGCAGAACTTGGGTGGGGTTATCCAGCTGACGCTCAAAGATATTTCGGTCCATGGGCTGAAGGCCAGGTCTCCACATAGGGTCCCTGAACTGGACAAGGCCACCATTGCTGAAGCGAGAGAAGGGGGCGCTCTCGTGAACCTAGGGAGTTCTTGGTTACCTGGGATCCCAGGAGTCGCTGCGGAGCAAGACCCAAAGGTGGGGAAACCTTGGCAACATTTCCGGGTACATAGACAAACCTCTTCCCCGAGTCAGTGGTAGGGCTATGTATATAGGTGTAAATAACCCTGGAAGAAAATTGGTTTTCTGTAACCTTCCAGTTCCACATAAAGCTTACCAAGTCTACCCTGGACAGGGAGGCCACTTGCCTTTCTTAGCTTTGAACTTGAAGTATCTGAAAAAAAGGACGACTGGGCACAAGGATGCATTTCGCTGATGGTATGTATCAACAATATAATCAATCTTGCTTTACTTTGGGGTGACAAGTGCTTGTGTGTATGTGGATAATATATAGTAAAGGCTCTAAGCTCATTTATTTTTCTGATAGTCTCCTAAATTAAAATAAAAATTTTGGCCAGGTGTGGTTGAGCGTGCCTGTAACCCAGCTACTCGGGAGGCTGAAGCGGGAGGATCACCTGAGGTCAGAAATTCTGGGCTGTAGTGTGCTACGCGGATCAAGTGTCGGCACTAATTTCGGCATCAGTGTGGTGACCTCCTGGGAGCAGGGGATCACCAAATTGGCTAAGGAACCGTTAACTGGCCCAGGTCAGAATCGAAGTGGTTCAAAACTACGGTGCTGATCAGTAGTGGGATCATGCCTGTGAATAGCCAATGCACTCCAGCCTAAGGCAACCTAGGGAAATTGCATCTCTTAAACAAACAAACAAATATATATATATATATCAAAAACAACTGACAATGTCTTCACAACTGTAATATTTACCAAATAAAAATACAAGACATTAAGTTAAATTTGAAATACAGAGAAACAGATGCTGGAGAGGATGTGGCAAAAAGGGAACACTTCTATAGTGTTGATGGGAGTGTAAACTAGTACAGCCTCTGTGGAAAACAGTGTGGAGATTCCTAAAAGTTCTAAAAATCAACCTTCCATACCACCCCACAGTCCCCCTACTGGGAATATACCCGGAAGAACTCAGGTCACTCTATGAAAAAGATACCTGCACATGCATGTTTATTGCAGTATTGTTCACAATAGCAAGAACATGGAACCAACCATGCTGCCCATAGAAAGAGGACCAGATTTTAAAAATGTGGTACCTATACACGATGGAATATTACACAGTCATAAAGAACAAAATCATGAACTTCACAGCAACTTGGATGGACTTAGAGTCTATAATACTGAGTGATCTTTCACAGAAACAAAGAACTAAAAATCACATGTTCTCATTCATAAGCAGACCTTGAACAACTATCATAATACTATAAGAAAAGGACTGACAGTAGCAGGAAACTGCAGGGTGGGGGGTTGTGCAGGGAGACGGGATTGGCAGTAGTGGGAATCTGCCTGGGGGAGGGAGGGCACACCTCATCAACAAGGGTACTTGCATAATGAACATTTGTATATCTAACCCTGAATTGTACCCCACATCTTTAAAATAAAAAAATTAAAAATTAAAAAAAAGAAATACAGAGAAACAACAGAAGATCATTCTATGTAAATTATTTAACAGTGATTGGAAAAGTAAGGGATTAATAGATGTCAGCTAAAAAATGGAAAGGGAAAGGTAATTACAGCTGTATTTCCCCCAATATGTCCTAGAGAACTGAAATTGTAACCTCTTCCCTTTTCCCTACTCTTTTAAATTAGTTTCATATATACTACCTCAAAAATTAGTGGTTCAAGGTTATTTTATATTCATTTTATGCTGATTTTAAGTGAATGACAATTCTAGCTATAATTCTAATGATATTAATTGTTGAAGGCACAATAAGTTTGATATGAAAATTCTGAATCCAGTCTATAATAACTTGAGTGGCCTCTGGGCCTTTCATCTAAGAAGTAATTTATCAGACACATGAAAACTAATAGCAAGTGATTATGATAATTTCTTTTCTGAGATATAAGGGACAGATGTGTGGTTGAAAAATTCTTTTGGTGGTGTGAAAATTTTATAAATCTAATCATCCTGGGGAAGGATAATAGGAGTAAGATTTTAAGCTCCTTTTAAAAAATAATTGGGTTGAGCATTTCTTCAAGTGTTTGTTGGCTGCTCGAATGTCTTCTTTTGTGAAGTGTCTGTTCATATCTTTTGCCCATTTTATAATGGGGTTGTTTTCTTTTTTTCAGTACGTTTCAGTTCCTTGTAGATCCAGGATGTTAAGCCTTTGTCAGACCTAGAGTTGGCAAATACTTTTTCCCAGTCTGTAGGCTGTCTCCCTGCTCTCTTGATGGTTTCTTTGGCTTTGCAGAAGCTTGTCAGTTTAATAAGGTCCCATTTGTCTATCTTCTCTCTTAAGTTCTAACACAAATCACTCTATAAAAAAGATACCTGCACACGTATGTTTATCGCAGCATTGTTCACAATAGCAAGAACCTGGAAACAACCATGCTGCCCATCAAAAGAGGACTGGATTAAAAAATGTGGTACATATACATAATGGAATACTACGCAGCCATAAAAAAGAACAAAATCATGAATTTCGCTGCAACCTGGATGGAACTAGAGTCTATAATACTGAGTGACCTCTCACAGAAACAAAGATCTGAATATCACATGTTCTCACTCATATAATGGACCTTGAACATCCAATGTAATACTATAAGAAAATGACTGATGGTACTGGGAAACTATGAGGGGAGGGGATGGGATTAACAGTAGCAACTATCTGTCGGGGGATGGGAAAACACCTCTTATCAACAGGGTGCCTGAATGAAACGTAATTGTACACCTAACCCTTAACTGTACCCCACAAAACCATAATAAAAAATACCGATTGATTAAAATAATAATAATAAATAAATAAATAAATAAATAAATAATTGGGGACATGACTGCGGGCGAGGCCGAGGGCGCGGAGCCCGGCGCGGCGCGGCCGCCCTCCCGGGGGGCCTGGCTGCTGTCCGCGCTCTTCTACAGGACCACTCCTTCGTCCTCGTGCTGGTCAACAAGGCGTTGCTGACCACCTATGGTTTCCCATCACCAATTGTCCTTGGAATTGGACAGATGGCTGCCACCATAATGATACTGTATGTATCCAAGCTAAATAAAATAATTCATTTCCCTGATTTTGACAAGAAAATTCCTGTAAAGCTGTTTCCTCTGCCTATTCTCTACGTTGGAAACCATATAAGTGGACTATCAAGCACAAGTAAATTAAGCCTGCCGATGTTCACCGTGCTCAGGAAATTCACCATTCCATTGACTTTGCTCCTGGAAACCATCATACTTGGGAAGCAGTATTCACTGAACATCATCGTCAGTGTCTTTGCCATCATTCTCGGGGCTTTCATAGCAGCTGGGTCTGATCTTGCTTTTAACTTGGAAGGCTACATCTTTGTATTCCTGAACGATATCTTCACGGCAGCAAATGGAGTCTATACCAAACAGAAAATGGACCCAAAGGAGCTAGGGAAATACGGCGTGCTTTTCTATAACGCTTGCTTCATGATTGTCCCAACTTTTATCATCAGTATCTCCACTGGGGACCTGCAGCAGGAGTCAAGGCATGAAGAAAATCTATTGAAGCCACCGTGCCAGCAGTCACGTAAGGAGAGCAAACTTAGAAACAACAGATTTGTTAATTTCTCCGCTAATAGTATTAATAATAACTCAAATTTATTGAGGGCTTACTATATCATATGTGTTTTTGAAGCACTGTTCATGAATTATCTCATTACATTTCCACAACAGCCCTCAGAAAAGAAGGTCATGTCATTAACCCCTTTTTATAGGCAAGGAATCTAGGGCATCGTGTTTAACTGACTTCCCAAGAACAGTAGTTGACAGATCCAGGTTTTCTAGCTCTAGAAACACAGCCCCTGCTATAATCTAAATTATTTTATTTGTATACGAAATGCGTTTGTGTATTTTTTTCTTCACATGTGAAAAACCATAACCTACCCCTTATATCTTATAAAGTACAAGAGATCTAACGTATACTTAAATTCTTTAAATCCTGATGTTCTGGAAGGATATCTTCCTTGTGGTACTGGAGTATTCCAAAAATTTATCCTGTCTAATCTCTTCCTTTTAGCCAGATTCAGATATTTCAGGCAGAAGTTTCTTTAAGTACCTTACAGCCCCAGGATGACTCTTAATCATTGAAATCCTCAATGGACCAAAGAGCTAAATAGATAAATTTATTTTCAAAAAACCATAAGAAAATTATAATTAGGAAAAATAGAATATAGTTATAACCATAAGAAAGGGCCCTTTATAAAATGCCAAAATGCAAAAGTCATAAAGTTAAAGATTTGACTGCATTTTGATTTAAACTTATTGTATGTCAAAAGATATGGTATACACGCTGTAATCAGCAAAAACAAGCATACTAACAAAAAGCAAAAAAACTGACCAGCAACCCTGCAGAAAAACATGGTGAGATTTTTCACTACTAACATTGTTCTGTATTCATTGAACTGGGACAAACTTCTTCCTGTTGGTCACCCTGGCTGAATCCGTTTTAAATTGTGAACTGAACAAAATAAAGAAGTGATTTTAAAAATAATAATAATAATAATTTATTTAAGCCTTTTTTTGTATCCTCAAATCCCTAAATACTTTATTAATAAATGGAGAAAATAGCACAAAATTTATCAAGAAAAAGGGACTAATTTCCAGACTGAATATATGCTGGTTTCTGGGACTTTCTCTAAAAGATTATTTTAAAACAAACAACATACACCCACACACAAGGTGACCGACAAGGGGGATAAAGGGGGAAAGGACTCTTTCTTTTAGATTCAAGGGGTACAAGTGCAGGTTGGTTACATGAGTACATTGTGTGATGGTGAGGTTTGGGCTTCTATTGAGCCTGTCAACCAGTGGTGAGCATGGTACCAAATGGGTGTTTTCTCCATCCTAACCTCCTTTCCCTCCCTGCTTTAGGAATCCCTAGTGTCTCTTGTTCCTGCCCTTATGCCAGTGTGTACTCAGTGTTTAGCTCCCACTTATAAGTGAGAACATGCGACATTCAGTTTTCAGTTTCTGTGATAATTCACTTAGAATGATGATCTCCAGCTGCATCCATGTTGTTTTTTATGACTGTCGTAATATTTAATGGTGTATATGTGCAACATTTTTATTTTATTTTTAAATTTTATTTATTTATACCATTTTATTGAGGTATGTTTGACATATAAAAAGCTGTACACATTTGTTGTATATATCTCACTGAGTTTGGGGATATGTATAAACCTGTGAAACCATCATCACCATTAAGGCCATAAACATATCCATCATGATCAAATGTTTAATCCCCTTTATTACAGTTATTGAGCTTTTTCTTTGATTTTTTTGGTATGAACACTTAAAATAAGATCTACCCTCAGCAATTTTAAGTATATAATGCAATATTGTTAGGCAGGATAGTATACTGCTAAGTAAACCTCAAGTGTAAAGGTAAAACTCTAAATCCTTTAGATTAAAGGAAGTAGGGTTTTGTTTTTAAGATCTATTGAACACAAGCCATTGAGGAAAAGAGTGACAAATGAAGCCACATTAAAGTGAAAAACTTGTGTGCCATATATTTTTTTTTTTTTGAGTTGGAGTCTCACTCTGTCGCCCAGACTGGAGTACAGTGGCCATTCCTGGCCACCGCAGCCTCGACCTGCTATGCTCCGGCGATCCTTCCACCTCAGCCTTCCAAGGAGCTGGAACTACAGGTGCACGCTACCACACCCGGCTAGTTTTTATTGATTGATTGATTGATTGTAGAGATGAAGTCAGAGATGAAGCCAAGTTGCCCAGGCGGGTCTCGAACCCATGGGCTCAGGCAATTCACTCATCTCAGCCTCCCAAGGGGTGGGATTACAGGCTGAGCCACCGAGCCCGGCTGTGTGCCATATTTTTAAAATCCAGTTCATGGTTGCTGGGCACCTTGGTTGGTTTCCTGTTTTTGCTGTTGTGCTGCAATAAACATACAAGTGCAGGTACCTTTTTGAGAGGACAATTTATGCTTCTTTGGGTATATACCCATTAGTGGGATTGCTTGGTCAAATGGTATATCTACTTATAGCTCTTTGAGAAATTTCCAAACTGCTTTCCACAGGGACTGAACTAGCTTATATTCCCACCAACAGTGTATGAGTGTTCTCTTTTTTCTGCAACCTCACCAACCTCTGTTGTTTTTGACTTTTCAATAATAGCCATTCTGACTGGCATGAGATGGTATCTTGCTATGATTTTGATTTACCTTTATCTGATTATCAGTGATATTGAGCAGTTTTTCATATGTTCTTTTGGCCTCTTGTATGTCCTCTTTTGGGAAAAGGGCTCTTCTTAGCCAGTGGATCCCTATGGGTGCATGGGTGTACTGCTGCTGCTGAATTTTCCTTACCTCCCCAGGAACTGGGGCCTATGTGATAGCAATAACCTTCTTCTCTGTGCAGATGTCCCACATGCAGGCAACTTCTTTGCTGATGTTTGACACCAAAAGAAAGGAGAGAGGAGAGGAATTAAAAGTAGCATATAACATTGCAAAAAGTGCTTTCTTTCCGAAGAAAACAAAGCTTTTCTTCATATTGGGAATATATGAGTGCTGTGAAACTGTCAGTTAACTTCCATGATTGGAAAGTCTGGTGTAAATATGATAACTTATCTGTAGCCATTGTAATAATTTCTTATTTAACCATGGTTTTCTCAAGTAAGATTTTTTATTTTAAAAATTTTTAAATTCTTTTAGAGACAGGGTTTCACTCTGTCACCCAGGCTGGAGTACAATGGCATGATCATAACTCACTATAACCTCGAACTCCTGGGCTCAAGTAGACCTCCCTCCTCAGCCTCCTGAGTATCTAGGACTACAGACATGCATGACCATGCCTCGCTATTTTTTTTTATTTTTGTAGAGAGAGGAGTCTCACTGTTTCCCAAGTTTATCTCAAACTCCTGACCTCAAGCGATTCTCTGGCTTTGGCCTCCCAAAGCGCTAGGATTATAGACATAAGCCACCACTTCTTTGCCTTAAGTAAGTACTTTAAATATAAAACTACCTTAAAGGAGCCTCACATTGCTCAAAGCAAAGATTCTGCAGAGAAAAACATAATGCTTTAAAAAAAAGTGGTTGTGGCCTCCTGAACCCTCCATCCCCCATCGTGTTTTTGTGGTTTTCTATTCTGGCAGAAAATGAGCAAAACAAAAGTTTCAATGAACAATTACTCTGGAACATGCTCAGAATAATTGCTTTGAGTAGCACTAAACCAAAAGATTCCCATTCATTGTTATATCAGTAGGAACTGGGGTCTTCTCGATGATGTTGAATGAGCAAAATATGTGTTAAGGCATGGTTGCTGTGCTGGAGAAGGCCCAATAATATGCTCTTTTGCACTGAGGTTGGGGAGGAGAAAGAGGAAAAAAAGGGAGAAGAGCCTCTTTTTTACCTTGACGGAGTCCTCTTGTGCTTCCTGTGAAGCTGCAGGACATTTGGGATGAAATGATTCCTACTACTCTAATCTCTCAACAAAAGAGAGAACAGTGAGAAGAATTTGGTGGGTAATGGATCAACATTGAGTGGTCAGCTTTTTTTCCCTGTGAGTAACTTGGAAAACCCCTGAAATGTGCACAGCCTGTTGATGGTGACTCAGGTTGTCACTTCATGAAAGGAGGCCTCATACCCATTCATTTTTTCTTTTTTGAAAAAAGCAATTCCTGCCGGGCTCGGTGGCTCAGCCTGTAATCCTGCACCTTTGGGAGGCTGAGGTGAGTGGATTGCCTGAGCCCACAGGTTCGAGACCCGCCTGGGCAGTGAGACCTCATCGCTACAATAAATAAAAAAAATCAGCCGGGCGTGGTAGCGCATGCCTGTAATTCTGGCTACTTGGAAGGCTGAGGCGGAAGGATCGCCGGAACCCAGCAGGTCGAGGCTGCAGTGGTCGAAAGCCAATGCTATAACTCTCTGATTCCAAAAGCCTGAGAACCCAGAGGGTCATTTATGTAAGTCCTAGAGTTCAAGAGCTGGAGAATCTGAAGTTCTAATGTCCAAGAACAGGAAAGAAGAGTATATCCCAGCTCCAGGGGAGAGGAAATTGCCTTTTACCATATCCAGGCCCCTAGCTGATTGGATGGTTCTCTTCCACATTGAGGCCACTCAGACCACTGACTAACATTCCAATATTTTCTGGAAACACCTTCACAGATATACCTAGAAATAATCCTTTACCACAATAAAAGTGTCCTGGAGAAAAGGGGGACATGATTTTGTTGGTTTATTTAATTAATTTAATAAACCAAACATGTCTGTTAAGTTAAATGAAGGAGGAATCCTAAATAATCCTTAGTCCAGTCAAGTTGACACCTAAAAGTAACCATCCTCTAATGCTGGTATCTTGACAGCTGGCTATCAATTGTCTAGCTGACACTGTCCCCTACTCTCTAGGGATAACGTCACCCTGGTTTGAGAGAAAGCTGGCTATGTTAAAAACTGGACCCCTTTTAAAGTCATACTTTGTAGAATAGCCCCCTATTTGAAAAACCCAGCTTCAGTCTGAGGCAAATATTCACTAGTAATAAGTTGATTTATTAAAACAAATTATTTCCTTCAAGGATGTCTAAGGGGTTATTTATCCTTTAAAGCTTCTTGAGAGATAAAAATGTGATTATGGAAAGGGATGCCTGTCATGGGACCCAGGCATCTTGTGTCTTGTCATGTGGCTGTCACAAGAGTTGCTTAAGCTCTGAACATACCATGATATTTTAGCCTGCAGTGTTGAGGAAAGTTAAGACTAATTTGGCCCAAATTCACTAAAATGTTCAAAAATCTTCATTCAGTCAAGATTTGGGGAGAAAGAGGTATACCATGCCCCCTTTGCCAATTCTACATGTTTCAACCTAAATAGTTCAGTGTATAATTTCTAAGAACAGTCATTTACATATCCATAATATAAAGGGGTACCCCCCCAAACCCGGTATTATCTTTTGGAGGGTGGGCCCCTTGTGGTACACCCCCAAAATTTGTTCCTCTGGATCAAACGGACAACCAAAGTTTTTATCTGGAAGGTTTTTTTTTTCTTTCTCTCTCTTTTTTTTCTGAGTTGGAGTTTTACTCTTTCACCCAGGCTGGAGTGCAGTGGCACGCTCACGGTCTGGGCGACAGAGTGAGACTCCAACTCAAAAAATAAATAAATAAATAAAGTGCAAGTTTACAGTCTGAGAAATCACAAAAATACACATATGTACACATACAAACTCCATTCCCTCACGTACATGTATATATACCTATGTATTTGTGCTTCCATACATTTCAAGGTGACTCACAACCAAGGCAATGTGTGATTGGAATCCAATGACTTGGTCCCATTTTAAGTGCAATAATAGCTCAGAGGAGGAGAGTCCTGTGATCTGGCTGGGTAAACTGAGAAGACTTCTTACAAGAGGTGGGGATCAAACTAAAACTTGAAACATCTGAAGATCAATGAAAATTAGCACATCATATTTTGCTTTGATCATCAGATGGACTGAAAGCAAGTAAACTTTTTTCTGATCATAACAAGGATAAAGAAGTTCATGTTAAGTTCCTCTCTGAAGGATGTTTACACAAAATGCAACAGTAAGAAATAGGCCTTTTAAAGTTTGAGCCCAGGCTGTCTTATGTAGACGAAAGAAATCATTATCAATTTAGGATGGTGTGTCATTTGTGGTTTACCACATGGAGCCATGAACAGCACTGATTCTACAGGTTTTTTGACCATGATGGCTAAATATATTGGGCAAGACTTAAAGAAACTCATGGAATTTTACCCTTGACACCTGGTTATAGCAAAAAGACCTATTGTTCCAGGCTCTGGACTGGGACTTAGTGTGCAAATGATTTGGTTTCCTGGAAGAAACCTGAAGGAACTATGGTGTCCTAAGACAGGGCAGTGAATGTGGGGGAAAAAAATCACTTTTATCAGCACATCAAACCACCAGTAGTTAATAGATAGCTAGGAGCTATCTTTCATTTTTGCCTTCCTTTTCTAAGATCAGGATTACATATGTAAATAGCCACCATGAGTTTGCTTCCATTATGTCAGTGTAGACATAGAGAAAACTTAAGACAAACTGTGAAAAGTCATTTTTGAGGCACTGGGGGAAGTCTGCATGTAGGCCAGTAGGTGATGCTATCAAGGGATTATTGTTACCATTCAGGTGACTGGACTGCACTGTGGTTATGTAGGCAAAACGTCTACATTTTTAAAGAAAGTGCATACACATACAGATGTAGGGCTGAAAAATCATGTTGTCTTGAGTTTTTTTTAATTGTCATAGCAAGAGAAGAATGAATGGGAAGGAGAGGAGAGTAAAATGAAAGAAACAAGGGAAGAAAAGCAGGAGGAAAGAAGGAAGGAAAGGTTAAATTGATCAACTTTGACAAAATCCTGATAAATATTGAATCTAGATAATGCTTTTTAAGAGGGTTCATTACAGTATTCTTTCTACTTTAAGAAGTGAAATCCCAGCTGGGTACAGTGGCTCGCGCCTATAATGCCAGCACTTTGGGAGGCCGAGGTGAGAGGATTGCCTGAGCCCATGGGTTCTAGACCAGCCTGGGAAACTTGGTGAGACCTCATGTATACAACAAATCAAAAAATTAGCCGGGTGTGGTAGCGTGTGCCTGTAGTTCCAGCTATTTGGAGGGTTGAGGTGGAAGGATCACCTCAGCCCAGCAGGTTGAGACTGTGGTGGCCGTGAGCATGCCACTGCCCTCCAGCCTGGGCAACAGATTGAGACTCCAACTTAAAAGAAAAAAAAAAGAAGTGAAATCCCTTAATGCAAATAACAATAGTAAAAATAATGCCTTATATTTGTGTACAAAGTTAATAAAGTATCTTTCCATACTTTATTCTGGCTTCATAAAAATTCTGTGAAGCCGGACTCGGTGGCTCAGCCTGTAATCCTGCGCCTTTGGGAGGCTGAGGTGAGTGG
>NW_007259457.1:41115-63465 GCF_000164805.1 Carlito syrichta
CGGCCACTGCACTCCAGTCTGGGCGACCGAGTGAGACTCCAACTCAAAAAAAAAAACATTATGTGAGATGATTATCTTGATTTTAGCAAATAGTAGTAGTAATAGTAATAGTCACACTATTAGTGGGAAACTAAGACTCAGAGAGATGATGAGGCTTGCTTAGTGTCACGTGGCAAGAATGTGGGGCCTAAGTTCTTGGTATGAGCAGGAAAGTAGAAGCAGGCTATGCCCTGAAACCAGATGCATGTGCTCCAACTCCAAAACCTGACATATTTACTCAAATCCCTAGTCTTCTCTTTTAGGAGGGGTTATAGTTAAGGTCGTCATGTACCCTTTTAATTATCTGATGAAAAGTGCACACACTGTTAAAATGATAGTATTCAGAACTTACATTCAAATTCAAGGGGCCTCACATCCCTTGGCCCCCAAATAAGGAACCCCAAATCTGGAGATATATCTTACCCCCCAGTAACTGCAATGAGCTGAACCAAGAGTGGTCTAGAGAGTCTCTCCCTCTATTCCACATCCCAAGGAACTGCTTTCATTAAATCACCCCCTGTCCAAAACCCTTACAGTTTTTCATGATCTCAAATGCTGAAATTCTAACTCCTTCCATGAAATCCACTTCACCTAACTTTTAAACTATATTTCTTACCCACTGCAGAGTTCTTGCAGGCTTTCCCTCCAGCTCTCTCTCTCTCTCTCTCTCTCTCTCTCTCTCTCTCTCTCTCTCGGTCACACTTCATGCATCTCTCTCTCTCTCTCAAGATCACACTTCACATGCATTCACTCTCTTGGCCATGCTGGCTGTGTTGGGGTTTCTTATAATAAATTTTATACTGAGTTACTCCTGGGGTAGTTCATGATACTTCCTTTAACTGTAATTTGCTGCACAGCCTGCTTATCATCTGTCAAAGTGTGACATGTCCTGTGAGATGCAAAGGACAACATTTTCCACAAAAAAGCAAACTTGTTTCTATTACAGGATGCTAATAATAAAGTATCTTCAAAGAGTTGAATTGTGGCCCACTCCCATCTGGCTGTGTGATGTTAGAAAAGTCACAAAACCTCTCTGAGCCTCCATTTATTCAGTTTACAAAGAGAGTTAAGGCACCCTCCTTAGAGGATGGTTGTGAATATTGATTAGCCAGGCTCTGGTACACAACAGACACCCACATGGTATCACCAGTATGAGCCAGCCCAGTCCTGTGCCCCTCAGTGGACAACACATTCACTCAGGCACAGGGCCTGGCATATACTCTCCACACTCAATCTTGATCCCTTAACTCTAGCATCAGCTTAAGTGGACTGAACCTTCACCATGAACCTTGCCTATATTACTTCATTTAAACTTCATGACAACATGGTAGTACAGGTACCCTCATGATCCCAGTTCAAAAGATGTGGCAACAGAGGCACCAAGAGGTCAGCTAACTTATCCCTGGGTCACAGAGGAAGTATGTGGTCGGGCTAGTCAGTCGTACTCCAAAATTTGCAGCTTTTTTAAATGTGGGACAATCTCCTTCCTATGAGAACCTACATGCAATGGTCAGGCATTGTGACATTACCTACACTGCCTGACATAGGGCCCTGTAAACACAGCAGCCAACAAAGGTTTATTTGAGTGGAGCACATACAGGTACAAAAAGACATATAGAGTCATTATTTTTACAACAAAACGTCCTGCCCTTGCTGTCAACCACCAGAACATAATGAACATCTCTCTTCTTTCATGGGCCCTTATTAATAAATACATACAAATTGATTGAAGCATGAAGCGTAAGGCAGCATGGCATGGCCATTTGTAAGGTTTTGTTTCTATTCTCAATTAATCCACTCCACAACCCGATGAGATAGTCAGTATTGCAATTTCCATTCTACAGATGAGAAAACTAAGGCAAATGGAGAATAAGCAAGTTAGGTTAGTCAGCTAGCAAGAGGTGAGCAAAGCAAGTTTCAGATTACAGCAGTCTAGCTCCATAAAGAGCCAGCCTGAGGAGGAGACTTCTTGGTTAAAGTCAAATAAAAGCAATCGGATTGCTATCACAGCTCATCTTTTTGAAAGTGAATTGCTAATCAGCAGGGCAATGCAAATTAAAGCAACAATGAGACACCACCTTACCCCAATTAAAATGACCCTTTTTACAAAGACAAAAAGTTATAGATGTTGGTGTGAATGTGGTGAAAAGGGAACACATGCACTGCTGGAGGATATAGGATGAAAAATTATATCTTGGGTACAATGTACACTATTAGGGTGATGGATACACTAAAGCCCAGATTTCACCACTAAACAATCCATTCATATAACCAAAAATCACTTATACCTCTAAATCTATTGAATTTTTTAAAAAATAAAGTGAATTGGTCAAACTTTTTTAACCCACTATCTAGGAACATGAGATACAGGAAGAACTTACCCATTAGGGACAGTAGGTGAGGTGACTAGAACCCACAATACTGAGGCAGGGAGCCCTTCCCCCAAGTCTTATAAGATAAAAGTCTTCCAAGAGAAACGAAAGAGTTCTTCTAGCACCATAAAATAAGAACTTTCATAGATGATATATATTAGAAAGAAACGTGGCCCCAATCTGTAATGCACAAGTGTAACTACTATAATCTTGAACTATGAAATACCCAATTAACCAGTATGTTACTAATAAGCAAGACCTATCGGGGGGACAAGGAAGCTAAAAATGTAGAAAAGGCAATGCCCCCCTATGCTGGGGGCTCAGCCTTTGGATGCGAATCCGCTGTGCCGGTGCCGGCACGAATAAACGCTGTTTCCTGGCAAACACCCATTTCTCCGTAGAGATCCCGCTACATTTCCCGCGTCCATTTCTCCGTAGAGATTCCCGCAACATTTCTGGTCTGTTGTCTGGGAAACAAGAGGCGGAGACGGTGTTTCCACCTCCCTTGCTGCCGGGGTACAACCCCCAGGACTCTGGGAGAAGTGACCTCGCCTGGCGCCAGTGGACCGCTGGATCCGTAGGGGCCTCGCCCTCCTGGTGTGCTGAGGTGAGGACCTTGGAAGCACAACGGAACCCAGTGAGGCGCAGGAACCAGTCGAAGGAGCCACACCCATCAGATTGGTAAGAACCTGGGTTCACTTTAGTAGACCTGCCCCTAAGAGGCAGAAGGGGAGCCTGATCACCTCAGAGTTACCCAAGTAGTCCCACGGGGGGATGAAACCATAACTCTAAGGCACTGGGCGACGGGTTGAAGACGTTGTGTGAATGTGAGTGAACGAGGCGCCACCTAGTGGCGAAGCGAGTGCTTTAACCCTGATTTGGTTCCGGTTGTGACTTTCACATGGCTAAACGGCGGGAACAAATCCTGTCGTGGGACCGAAAACTGGTTGGGGGGGTTATACCGACTCACCTATTGCCAGAAGTCACCTGAAATATCCCCACGAGGGGTATGGCCAGAGAAGGGTGAAGCGGCTGTCCGATCCTCTTACCCCCAACATTCCTTGCCATCTTGTGTGTGATTGTCGTCTTTTAGTGGGGGGAAATGGGTGGCAATCAGAGTAAGCGTACCCCCTTAAAATGCATGGTGAAGAATTTCAAAAGGGGCTATTCAGGGAATTACGGTATTAAGTTAACTCCCAGAAAACGATCCTCTGTGAAGTAGATTGGCCTTCGTTAGGGGTAGGGTCGCTTTCTGAGGGGTTGCTAGACAAGAGACTAGTTAGTAAGGTGTTTGACGACATTGTGGGGGATCCAGGCCACCCAGATCAATTTCTGTACATTGACTATTGGCAAGATGTAGTCCTCTCTCACCCACCTTGGATAAAAGTCTAAAACACAGCTATCAAATAATGCTGGCCCAAGCAACAGCTCCCTCAAGGTGCTAACTAGAGTAAAAAAAAAAACCGTTCTGTCTGAGAAACCTGAGGAGACCCCTCCCTCCCGCCTTATGCACCACTGCACCCCTCCTTACCACCTGCACCCCCTGCAATTGCTCAGCTGAAGCCGCATCAGAGGTTGGCCCTAGCCCAGAATCTGCCCTTTCCTCAAGGTCACTCAAAACACCCCAGGCAGCAGCTACTCCAGAGCTGCCAATGTTAACTCCTTACACCCAGCAAGATGCCAGGGAATCTTTGCTGATAGCCCCCCCCATGAATGTCAAGAAACTTTACAACTGCCCTTGAGGGAAACTGGGGGGCCCCTATACTGCAATCCAGATGGCCAAATTCAAGGGAGGCAACAGCCTTTTAGCACCACTTACCTTCTGAACTGGAAACATAATGCCCCCTCATACACTGAGAAGCCTCAGTTCATCATTCAAACTCACAAGCCCATTTGGACTGATTGCCACCAGCTCCTCTTAACTTGGTTTAACACTGAAGAACGTGGTTGCATTATTCAGTCTGCTTTAAAATGGCTAGAGGAGCATGCGCCTGAGGGAACACTGAACTCACAAATATATGCCCAGAGACATTTCCCCAAGGAAAACCCCCAATGGGACCCCAATAATTGTCATAAATTTCAAATACTGAACATTATCAAAAGGTCCTTTTCGGTGGTATGAAGAAAGGAGGGAAAAGGCCACAAATATGAATAAAACCTTAGAGGTGCTCCAAAGTCCCAAAGAGAGCCCCAGTCAATTTTATGAACGGCTATGAGAGGCATTCTGTCTTTACACTCCCTTCAACCCAGAGGCATCTGAAAATCAGCAAATGATCAATACAGCCTTTGTTGGCCAATCTCAGGAAGATAGCCGATGCAAGTTACAGAAGTTAGAAGACTTTACTGGGATGAATGCCAGTCAGCTAATTGAGGTTGCAAGAAAGATATTTGTTAATCAGGACCAAGAGGCCTGGAGAGAGGCAGACTTGAAAATAAAAAAAGAAAGTAGACCTGCTTGCCGCTGTTTTGGCAGAGCAACGCACCGGGGAACCGGGGAGCTGCTCCACCAGGCTGAGGCCAAGGCAAACAGGCCAGCAAGAAGGGTCGTCACCTGGTGATAAAATTAGGGAGGAACCAATGTGCTTCTGAGAGGAGTACTGGAAAAATGAATGCCTGGAGCTGGAGGATTTCTGTCTGGCCCCTCTAGGGAGAGGGAGAGGCCAGATAGAACCATATGTGGCCCCTGAGAATCATTTTGTTGGCTTAATTGCCATGGAAAACTATGGAGAAGACTAGGACAGACCAGGCTCCATTTTACTAGGCCCCCAGGAGCTTATGGTCCGAATGACTGTGGGAGGCCGGCCCCTAGACTTCATGATAGACACAGAGGCAGAACATTCAGTAGTAACCCAGCCTGTGGGCCCTCTTTCACCAAGACAAGCTACCATTGCGGGAGCCACAGGTGACCGAGCCCATCGCCCCTTTTTACAGCCCCGGTGATTCAATCTAGGGGGCCATGAAGTTGTCCATGAATTCCTGTACCTCCCAGATTGTCCAGTGGCTTTAATGGGCCGAGACCTCTTAGGTAAGCTACAAGCCCAAATAACCTTCTACTCCAATGGCCAGGCAGCTTTATCCTTGGAGAGTCCTGAAGCAAAAATCATGACTCGCACAGTTCCCAAACGGGAAGAGTGGCGCCTCTAGAGCCTAGAGGAGCCACAGCAAAAACCTGAACTTCCCTTCAAGGTGCCCAGGGTATGGGCTAAGGATAATTGGTCCAGCTGGAACATACCCCCAGTAGTGACAGAACTAAAGCTGGGGGCTGTGCCCATCCGTCAGAAACAGTATTTCATCCCTCACAAGGCACAGGTTGGGATACAAAAACACCTGGAGAGACTTAAAATATGGAATCCTCCAGCCTTGTCAGTTGTCCTGGAATATGACACTACTGCCAGTTCAAAAACAAGGGACAGATGATTACAGGCCAGTTCAAGACTTACGGGTAGTAAATCAAGCTACTGTTACTTTACACTTGGTTGTCCCCAACCCCTATACTCTCCTAAGTCTTATCCCCACTGAAGTCACCTACTTTACCTGTTTAGACCTCAGAGATGGTTTCTTTTGTATCCACTTGGTTCCTCAAAGTCAGCTGATTTTTGTTTTTCTTTTTTTTTAACTATAAGATGTCTCTCTTCTAATTGTATTTTAATTATATGATTATCTGTTTCTTTTTATTTGTTTTTATTTTCCATTGACATTGCCTTAGGTTTTCTTCTCATTCTTTCTCACTTGTACCTTTGTAGTAGGCAAATGAAATTCATACTATCCCTTCACTCACATCCATCTTCTTGTGTGAACCTCATCCCACATCAACAGGAATGTGTACTCCCCTGCTTCTGATCAATCAAGCCCCAGATGCTTGTGTTGTTCTTGTCAATGTCCTATTAGACAAAGTATATCACATGGCCAAGCCCAGAGTCAGTGTGGGAGGGAACCACAACAGATTTTTGCTTTTCAAAGGGAAAATTCTGATCACCACAACAAGTCAATTGACTTGGACTAGACTGCCACAAATTCCCCAGCCATTTTTGGTACAGTGCTAGCCTCTGACTTAAAGGTCTTCCCAGCAGATCAGTATGGCTGTATGCTGCTCCAATAAGTGAATGATCTGCTGCTGGCTGGGCAAACATGGAAGGACTGCATGAAAGGAACACAGCAGCTCCTTACCCTCCTATGGAAGCCCGGCTACAAAGTTTCAAAGAAAAAGACCCATATCTGCCGAGAGAAGTTAAAATATCTCAGCTCCCATTCAGATAAAAAAGCTTGCTTATTCCCAGTTCAAACCTGGAAAGATTGGAATCCCAAAGAATTATTTGGAGTTTGATTCTCAACTTTTGGAGGACTTAAGACCCTCATAGACATTGTACTCATGATGTTGGGAATTTGTCTAATCCTTCCCTGTCTAGCTCCCTTAGTTTTAAGGTCTGTCTTCAGCCTCATTGAGGCCATGGTTAAAAGAAAAACAGCAATGCATGTAATGCTGTTATGGAAGTATCAATCCTTAAACCAGAGTGATGCTCTATAACCCTAGAAAGGGATTCGAGCATCAAAGAGGTGAATGAGGCAGGGACCCCTTCCCCCAAGTCTTATAAGATAAAAGCCTTCCAAGAATAATGAAAGAGTTCTTCTAGCACTATAAGATAAGAACTTAGATGATACATATTAAAAAGAAATGTGGCCCCCCAAAATTGGGGATGCACAAGTGTAGCTCTGCTGTAAACTTGTGCTATGAAATACCCAATTAACCAGTATGTTACTAACAATTAAGCCTTATCAGGGGACAAGGAAGCTAAAAATGTATAACAGGCAATGCCCCCCCTCTACGCTCGGGATTCAGCCTTTGGATGCCAATCCGCTGAGCCAGTGCCAGCACAAATAAATGCTGTTTCCTGGCAAAGTAGCCTCAGTGTCCCATCTCTCTCTGTAAAGATTCCCACTACAATACATTTAGGGGGGGTCACAAAAATGGTTAATTTCTCATATAAAATGGGGTTGATGAAAAGGGTGGTTGTGCAAAAAAAAAAATAGGATAACTGACACACACTGTCAAGGATAGATTTTATTGTCAAAAGCTAGTTTCAGTATTCAGGACATCAACAAACCCTGCAGTATCTAAAAAATATTTTATTTGAAGGATTTTTAAATTTTAGATATAGGGTCTTGATCTGTCATGCAAGATGGAGTGCAGTGTCATGATCATGGTTTACTGCAACTTTGAACTCCTGGACTCCAATGATCCTCCCACCCAGGCCTTCCAAAGGCATGTGCCACTGCAGTCAGACTACAAAACACTTCTTAAAGAAATATGCTTAGAACACTCAATCTGCCCTAGTTGTCTTTATTTGACAATAAATAAAATATATTTATTCCTAAGCAAGATCGCTGAAAGATAGTTCTAGAAAAAGGAAGGGGTAGAGGGAAAGAGAAGGAGGTAGTAGCAGAGGGGAACTCACTGCAGGTCCACAACACTAGCTCAGCACAGAAGATAAGTGCACTTTTGCAGAGGGTCTGTAGCCAGAGACATGGCAGAAGTTGCATTATCCACAGTCACAGCCAGGGGCAAAGAAAGGCCCCAGTGCAGTTTAGGCAATCTTGGATACTCAAAGCATTGTGCATGTTTTTACTATTACATTTTGATGTGGATTTGTTACTGAAAATTAATAGTCCAGGGAGTTTCTCAAAGGATTCATTGTACTTTTGCATAGTGCATTTGAGTAGCAGGCATGGTCTGCAAATCCAGCCTCAGGCTCCTGTTCCTGGAGACCTGGGAAGTATGAAGCTAACGTGAGGTCTCCCTGGCACTGGCTTGCACAATTTAGCGCTGCTTCTTACTCTGGGAAGACCAGCTAACGGGCAACTTGGAGCACCAGTTATGCACTCACTCATGCCCACCTACAGCGCATTTCTTGCAAGCACTCCCAAACCCCCCACCCCCACCCCAGGGCCAAGCCCCAGCGGCACGTGCACCTCAGCAGACCCAACCCACAGTAACTAGTGCTAAAAAGAAAGTAAAGAGAGGGCATTTATAAATGGATACTGTAGCTAAGTCTAGACGCCAGAAGAGAAAGAACCCTTACAGGCTGCTAGCTCAGAATCCCACAACTCAAAATCTGCAGAAGTGCACAGTTCTATCTACAGCGCTCAGAGTATGGAGCCGCTGCACGGGTGCAGCCGTGATAACACCAGCTTGCCCAGCCTGAGA
The DNA here is from genome assembly GCF_000164805.1 of Carlito syrichta. Classification (NCBI taxonomy): domain Eukaryota; kingdom Metazoa; phylum Chordata; class Mammalia; order Primates; family Tarsiidae; genus Carlito; species Carlito syrichta. The sequence continues at coordinate 49,729 of NW_007259457.1, forward strand.
GATGACGAGGAAGAACTGTCAGGTCAGTGACTGGATGGGACACGTGTTTTAGCGATCTCCAGGAAACTAACGTTCCCTGAGAGAGGCAAGTGGAGGGGACACTGCCCCACGCTACCACCGCTCCAGATCGCAGCCCCTCATTGCTTCCTTCCCATGCACAATGGGCTCCAATGCCCTGATCTGTCTCTTTGGATTTCTTCCTTTCCAGGTGCGAGAGTTGAGGGGAATTTGCTTATTAAAGATGGAAGAAAAGAGGAAGAGAGTGTACAGTTTGATTCTGGGCAGGAAGCAGAAGAAAAAGTGTCAGGAGTTGAAGGAGAAGAAAACGAGGGTGCAGCAACAGAAGAAAAAATGTCAGGAGCCGAAGAAAGAGGAGAAAACGAGGGTGCAGTAGTGGAAGAAGTGTCAGGTGCCGATGAAGGAGAAAATGAAAGCGCAGTAGTAGAAGAAAAGATGTCAGGAGCTGAAGAAGGAGGCGAAAATAAGGGTGCGGCAGCAAAAGAAAAAGTGTCAGGAGCCGAAGAAGGAGGAGGAAATGAAAGCGGACACGCTGGCACTGAAGGTCTTGGCCCAGTACACGTTGCAAACCGTGACAGCAGCGGTGATGGCATCAGCGACAGCAAACTGGAACCTGAGCAGCAGAAGCCGCCCCCCGAGGTCGCCCTTGGGGTTCCACAGTCCGGCGCCCAGCGACAGCACTTCATCCGCCCCCTATTGACCTCGTTGCAGCAGCGGGAGCTAGAGCGCATTTTCCAACGTACTCATTACCTCGATAAGTACGCAGGGTAAGTCGATTGCTTCAGTTGGCGCCGCGTATACAGGGAGCACCTGCTGCTCCATGGCGGTCTTTGATCCCTCTCCTCCCCTCCTGAGCCAAAAGCCGCCTAAGGCCTGGAGTCGCTGCCACTTCCCCCCTCCCCTGCCTTCTGCCAGCACTTGGAGGGTTCTAGGGTGGGGCCCTGCCTACTGGGCATCATGTAGTTTTTAAATGAATCAAGTTGGGAAACTTTGGCCCTGGTCCTAAAGGTTGGGAGCCTGAGGCATGATGGAGCAAGTGCAGGGTCAGATCCTGCCTTTACTTAAAGTTTTGATAAACCTGTTCATCATGGATTTCTTTTGCGTTCATTTTTATGATTCAAATATTACATTAGAACATTATTTATTCTTGTTTCCTTTCATTTTACTCATTTCCTTAATTTTGAACCTGAGAGAAAAGTTTCCTTTTTTTCCCAACCAGAGGCTGCATTGATTCATAATAATGCAAGCCATATACTGGTGTTCCAAACACATTACTTAATCCTTTGCAAGCTAGGACATTTTCAAAGTTGGCATGTAACAAGGAAATGATGAACTCAAACTCCACCCATTTTCTTTTCCACTTAATGAATATTCCTTTTGTTCCCAAATCTCCAACTGACTCCCCTGACATACAGGTAATTAATGAGCCATTCTTCTTGACTCAGATACTGCTGAAAATGTGATGGACTTGATAATTTTTTTTTTTTTTTGAGTTGGAATCTCACTCTGTCGCCCAGAATGGAGTGCAGTGGCCGCTCCCGGCCACCGCAGCCTCGACCTGCTGGGCTCTGGCGATCCTTCCGCCTCAGCCTTCCAAGTAGCCGGAATTACAGGCGCGCGCTACCACGCCCAGCTGATTTTTTGATTTATTGTAGAGATGAAGTCTCGCTGCCCAGGTGGGTCTCGAACCCGCGGGCTCAGGCAATCCACTCACCTCAGTCTCCCAAAGGCGCGGGATTACAGGCTGAGCCACCGAGCCCGACTTGGACTTGATAATTTAATCTGCATCTAAACTTTTCCATCATCTAAGTGACTAAGACTACAGTAAATTAACAACAATTTTTTCTAAGAATGAGAAAAGTTTCTAATACCAAGCTCAATTGGATATTACAGAAGAGTGTACTGGGTGCAGGGGAGTTGGTGGAATAATAAATAGAAACAAAAATGAAATGACACTTTATATTTCATTTCATTCACAATTCCAAATACTAAACTTTGATAATTTTCTCCCTTCAGACGGAGTCTTGCAAGACGCATACATTTGTCTGAAGCCAGACTGCAGGTCAGTAACCTAAAATAGTGATTTGGTAGAGTAGTCATTCTAAATACAGCCTACTTCAGGGCTTGGACACCTTTGTCCTGGACATTGTCATGTTGATGTATTTTTGTTGCCTCTTCCATGTTTGGGAAATGAGTTATGAACATTGGGGTTTTTATGGCTGGCAAATGGAATAACAAAATGCAGCTTATGGAAATTTTCCATTACCAGAGGGAACATGACTTCCTAAAGGAAGAAAAAATAGTACTGAACTACTTCTTTTATTCCTTGTATACATATATATATTATATATGGCTATAAATTATACATATCAATGTGTGTTCCACATATATTTATATTAGATATACTATATAAATTATGTATATGTGTGTGTGTGTGTGTGTGTGTGTGTATGCCTTGACATGATAAAGTTCACTCCTTCCAATGCTGATATCCTTTAGGTAGCACTTATATATAGAATCATATCATTGCTTTTTTATGTGGGAATTATGCAAATTAATATACCAAGGAGCTCAAGTATGCTAAATAATTTGAATTATTTAAACCCAAGCATAAACTCTTTGATTAAGAATTTATATCTTTTTAAACATTGGGATGAGGGAATAATGCACAACCAGAACACAACAATGTGTAACTAATCTATCTTTAGTTAGCCTGAGACTGATGGAGAGGTGTAGAATAAAGTCCAAGTGTCTGATCATTCCTGCTACTATTTCTAAGTATTTGGTAAAGCCATGCAGAGTGGCAGCTCTAAATTTTAATTCTGAAATACTTTGATATATCAGCATGAGGACATTGCTAACATGATTGGTTGTGCATTATGGTATAGATGGGGAAATGGTTTGTGATGATTGGAAGTCTGTCTAAAAAGCAAAACAAACAAAAAATGTTTTGGACAAACTTTCGCTGATCTAATAAAGAGAGAAGTGTTAGGCAAGAATTGCATACACTCAAAACATATGCCTTGGGAAAACTGGACATATTCAACTTTTGAAACTACCAAATGCCTTAGTAAACATTTTCTTGAACAATTTCTTTTTTCTTTTTTTTTTTTTTTTTTGAGTTGAGGTATTACTCCATCGCCCCAGCTGGAGTGCAGTGGCACGCTCACAGCCACCCCAGCATTGACCTGCTGGACTCTGGCGATCCTTCCGCCTCAGCCTTCCAAGTAGCCAGAACTACAGGTGTGCGCTACCATGCCCGGCTAATTTTTTTTTTTATTTTGTTGTAGAGTCAAGGCTGGTCTCGAACCCATGGGCTCAGGCAATCCACTTGCCCCAGCCTCCCAAAGTGCTGGGATTACAGGCTGAGCCACCAAGACCGACTATGAACAATTTCTAACATCTAAGTGATTTTTTTCTTCCTTTGTATGGTACTAGTAGGATGAGATGTGTTTTATGGAATCTGTTTATGGTGGGGAATGGGTCACAGTTCAGACTAGAGTCTTACGTGTGGTAATATGACATTTGCTTTTCATATGCTCAGGGAGTGATAACTAATTTGTAGGTCAGTGGATCCAAATGTGATTACTTGAGGTTGTAGAAAACCATAAGTTGTATCAAAGGAGTATTTGGGGAAAGAAAGAACCAGGGAGGAAGGGAACCAAAGAGGAAGGAAGAAAGAAAGGAAGGAAAGAAGAAAAGATAGATACAAGAAGGACCCAATGAACCTGAAATTTATTTATAAAAAATTGTATATTTATCCTTACATGTTTAAACTTCAGTCACCTTCAATGTACTCTCCATTTGATGCAATACACCTATTGAGGTGCTTTTTTCACTGCTTAAAACAGTTTTTGAGCTCACTAATTTTGATGCCTTTTAGTGCTTCTGCTGTTTTTTGTTTCATCTTTTCCACATTGGCAAAACGTTTCCTTTTGAGGACTTTTTTCATCTGCGGAGACAAACAAACAAAAAGTCACTCGGTGTGAGATTGGGTGAATAGGGACAGTGGGGCACAAGGGTCATCTGGTTTTTGGTCAAAAACCTCTGATCACTCAGCACAGTGTAGGCATGTTGTTCGTGTAAATTACCCATCATGAAATAGGCAAGCACATTAAAATAATCTCCAAAAAACATTCACTGAAGTCTAATGAAGCCTCTCACAACACTAGCTGGTACACTGATACAATGGGTTCCTAGAACACTTACTTCATGGGAGAAGCCTGTACTACAAAGGGGCCCACCCTCCAAAACAAATATTTTTTTAAAGTAGGAATTTATTAGAAGACAAAAGAGCTCCCAACAGTGGGAGGAGAACCAAAAGAGGATTGTTCCAAAAAATAATTCTGTTTTTTGGGAGGTCTCCCCCATATTTTAATTCTTCTAGAAGGTCTCAAACTGCAAATATTATGAGACAAAAGGCCTCCTCTCCCTGTTTCATACCTCATTTTCCTTTCCTGTTTTACTTGGAGTCCTTCTTCCTCATGAATATATAGGTCTAAAAAGTTTAATGTAATAGTGTAGTCTTGAAGAGATTCAGAATATCAGTGCTAAAAGGTTCACAAACATAACCAGTGTCAAAACTGGGCTAAATGTGCTATGGGCCGACATTAGGTCCTTACTCTCAAAATTGGTTTTATAAAACATCTGTTACTACAGTTATAAAATAGAGGGGGGAGTCTATTAAAAATGTGTTGAAGCCGGGCTCGGTGGCTCAGCCTGTAATCCTGCACCTTTGGGAGGCTGAGGTGAGTGGATTGCCTGAGCCCACGAGTTCGAGACCCGCCTGGGCAACTTGGCGAGACCTCATCTCTACAATAAATCAAAATTGAGCCGGGCGTGGTAGCGCGTGCCTGTAGTTCCAGCTACTCAGAAGGCTGAGGCAGAAGGATCGCCGGAACCCAGCAGGTTAAGGCTGCAGTGCCTGGGAGCGGCCACTGCACTCCAGTCTGGGTGACAGAGTGAGACTCCAACTCAAAAAAAAAAAATGTGTTGAAGATGTTCATGCTGTAAAGCTTGGCAATAGAAGAGAGCATTATGTCTTTTTTCCTCATTTGCTGCAAGTGGTCATTTTTCCCTTCAGATTTCCATGGAGTGAACATTAGGTCAACCCAGAGAGGGAAAAAGCAACTCACCAGAACTTTTTCTTTGTTTCTCTGAATTTTCATTGCCTGCCTGAGAAAGCAGAGGTCTTGTCTTCCAACCTGTTCCAGGCCTATGAGCCCAGCTGTGGCATTAAGATGCCAGCACTCAGTGGACCATTTTGTTGGCTGCTTTTCTAGATGCCAGATCTGCAGCGTGATTCCCTCACTGCACTCACACATACAAACTCTGAAAAAAACATGATTATTAATCCTAATCTGTCTTTGGCCTCCTCCCCTAACTTGGGGAGGTGAATCTCCTCTTTCTCTCTCTAATTTACTTTATAAATAAACTATATTTTCTTCTTTAAAAAAATCATTCTAATCTATCTAGGAAGGGGACCCCCCAAAAACCAGAATTATCTTTTGGAGAGTGAGTCCCTTGTAGTATAGAATTCCCCTACTAGATTAGTGTTCTAGGAACCCATCATGCCATCTGGTTCCATCTAGGAACTAGCTAGCATTGTAGTGAGAGGCTGTGTTCAACTTCAGTGAAATTTTTTTTGGGGGGGGGGATTCTTTCAACGTGTTTTCCCATTTCATGATGGATTAATTGTACAAACATGCCCAGCCGCGCTGAGTAGTCAGCAGTTTTGACCAAAAACAGCATGACCCCATTGCCCCACCCTCTCTATTCACTGGATTTTGCCCCAAGTGACTGTTTTTGTTGTTATTGTTGTTCCCCCAGATTAAAAAAGTCCTCAAAGGGAATCCTTTTACCAGTGTGGAAGAGGTGAAACAAAAAACAGCAGAAATACTAAAAGGCATCAAAATGGACAAGTTAAAAAACTGTTTTGAGCAGTGAAAAAACTGTTTTGAGCATCTTTATATGTGTATTGTGTCAAACAGAGAGTACTTTGAAGTTTAAATATGCAAGAATAAATACACAATTTTAATAAAATACATTATGGGTTTTGGGGTTTCCCCCTCATACAATGGAAATCCCATTAACTAGGGGCAGAGGGGATAGTGCACTTTAATTGACAGGTTTTATTCATTGTCTTTTATCAGTTAGCAGCTATTTAGGGAGTAGTCTTTTTGATACTTCCTCCACATTCCTACTGAACATCTTCAGAAATGCCTATTTGAACTTTCCTGCTTCAAAAACGCTGACAAGATTGGGGTCTTCTACTTAGGAATCGGGATTAGCTGACTGAAGGTGTCCCACCAAGGTGGGCAGCCATGTCTCCTGTCCTGGAATCCAGGACTACAGGGAGAACAAAGTGTGCTGACCTTATCCCAAGCCCAAGAAGGTTTGAAGGGTGGGACTGGTTGGAGTATGCTCCTTTTCCCCCAAACTCTTAATTCAGCAATGATTTTTGAGAAATTTTGTGAATTTGGACTGCATTAGTATCAACTTTCCACAGAACTACAAGCTAAATTATGAAGATTGTCTAAGGTTTGAAGTACCCTCATGTCCCAACAAGACAAGCCACAAAATCCCTGGGTCTGCCATGACCAGACCTTTCTTTCAGTACCATCTTTATAACTTTCAAGAAGTTTAGAAGATGAATGACCCTTTAGACATTTTTGAAAGAAACTTTTTGTTTTAAAATCTAACGTATCCCTGTTGATTTTTTACTTTACACTAAAGATAGGCTTTTCGAAATGGGGACTGATCCCTTCAGTATGATGTTAAAGGCACTTCCTTTTCACCAAGCTCAGCTTCCGCCACAACCAGGTGACAATGGTCTACTGAATAGGGGTTGGTGGCATTTGGATAGCTGAAGGTCAGCTGTCTGGAAACAGACATACCACACATAGCAATAGCAGCAGGAACTGAGTCTGATTCATCAGCTACACCTGCACCTAAGAGTGGAAAAAAATAAAATAATGTTAAAGGTAGGAGGAGAGAGGCAAAGAAATAAGCCAAGCCGGAGCTTGGCACATACTTGGAGCTCACTAAAGAATGGATGTGGTGTTGACTTTGCTAAGATATTTTAGCAGTAAGGAAGGAGCGTCTCCTGATGCAACTGAAAATGTTAAGGACATATAGAGTTGCCCATTGTGGTTTTTCTATTAAGACATTAAATGCTCAAGATACTAACCCAGTTTCTTTTATTTCTGATCTAAGGTTTGGCTTAAGAATAGAAGAGCCAAGTGGAGGAGACATCAGAGAGCATTGAGGTTGAGAAACGCACACCCTATGACTCTGGACCACCCTGTCATCATATCCTCAGGTGGCCCCTATAATGGCATGGTTATTCAGGAGCCTAATGGGAGATGGATTCTTCTGAAGCTGCTGCCTCTTGGACCACCTCAGCCCCTTCTGCCCTTTCCTTCTCCGTTCTCACCTCCTCCGTTCTTGCCTCCTCCATTCTTGACTCCTCAGGTGTTGATTGTTGTATCCTTGCCTCCTCTATTCTTGCCTCCTCCATTTTGGCCTCCTCAGTTTTTTCCTCCTCCATTCTTGCCTAATCCGCCCTTGCTTCTTCCTTCGTTCCCTCCCCCTGGCCAGTCCCCTTTTAACCCATTCTATCACCTTATCATCAGCAGTCCTTTGGGTGGTCCCACTATCTGAGGAATAGTCTCTTTGACATTTTTTCCAACGTCTTTTGGGCAAAATTCACATTTTACCTAGCACCCCATGAAGAGTTGTTCACCAACTGTCTTTTAAATGTATTAAATAAAAGCACAATGTTATTGACCCAATTTAGGGCACATTTTTGTATGTTCAATAAAGTTGTCAATGCTATGTACACTTGTTTTGTGTGTCACATGGAGTTAGTAAGTTATGGATGGAAATTGCTAAGCAATGACGTTCAAATCGAATGGCACAGAGGCCTCTTCTTATGCAGTAATCTGCTTGAGTCACCATCAGGAGGCTGTGCACACCACAGAAGTTTTCAGAGTGCCCATGGCAGCTCACACTGACCCACATATTCTCTTCCATCCTTATCTCTCAACACTCCATACCCATTCCCATTCTGCCCCTTTGAGACCACATACTTGTGCAAGATGGGGCGTTATGATTCTTTAATGAAAGAACAGTGTGTTTCAAGGCAGGACCAAGAACTATTCATGCTGATGAGTTCACGTGTAACGCGGGACCCTGCAGGAAACTTCCTAGAGGACTACTCAAAGGGTTTTATGGAGAAGGAGCTGGGCATTCATCTGTTGCTCTACAAATTCTGTTAACTGCTGTTTGTGGAGGAGACATGGGAATATAATCCATTCTTGTGGGAGAGTCTTGCTACTTAAAGAAAATACAAGAAGACACTCAATCAAGACCAGAGTGAGGCTCTTCTCCCTTTCCTGTCAACACCCCCAAGACATGGAGTACATTTCATTGGACCTTGTCACCTTGGAAGTTGACTGTAATTCCTTCAACATCCTTGAGAGAATGCTGGTCCAGGTGATTAAACACTGAAAGGGAACCACTTGGCTTAGTGCTTCCTGAAGCAAGGAGAAGGTCCCTTAGCAATTATCCAGAATAATCCTTTCATTTAAAAGAAGCAGTTAGTCCCTGACCGAGTTCATACTGTCTTCTCATGAAAGAAGAATGGACATGCCAGGGTGGAGAACAAAATAGGGTATCAGGCAAGGAGATCAGACCCACTTTTTTTCTAAGAAACCATTACATTCTCTCTAGAGACGTAAAATTTCTTGAAGGTAGCTTCATATTAAAAGTGTAAGTTTAATTGATGTCGCTGAATTGTACATTTAAAAATGGCAGCATGCAAATATTATGTGATTTTTATGTATATATATATGTGTGTGTGTGTGTATGTGTGTATAACACAGCAAAGAAAAAGGAAAATATTACCCTCTCTCCCCAAATAGAAGAAAAAGTGGTTAATTGTGAATATAGCCATACTGTGAAGAGTTCTGTGTCTGCAGATAAGGTAATGCCAGAATTTCCTGTTACAGGAATTATTTGAACATCAGTTTCATAACTCTTATATTTCCAATCTGAAGGAAGGTCCTATGGGAAAGTGTGTACTTTTTGCCTGGCTGTCTACTGCTTTTCACTCCTTTTTTCTCTCCTACCTTCACAATTGTAAGGATCAAGTGTCAGCAAAGCAACTCTCCCTAATGTGAGGCTTGGGCAGAGAGGGTCCCCAGGTCTTGGGGAGAGGGAGTGAGTAAAGTCCATGAATACATTTTATACACATGCACGTCCTTTGGCCAAGAGCTGTGTTTTGTTGTTGTTAAATCTTTCCATTTTTTGGTCATGGTTCCCATCAGTTTTGATAATTTGTTGGTCATAGAATGTGAGATTTGTTCTTTCTGATTTGGAATTTCACGAATTGTTTGAATTTTTATAATGGTAAATTATACTTTTTATGTCTACTATACAGTATCTCATTTAAAAAACAATGGGAAGAAACTTGAAAGTTAAAGTATTAAAGTTTTTTATTTTGTTGCTCTTGTGGAAAGGGAAATAATCTGTATTGTCTGATAAAATACAGCACATGTAGTTAAATTTGAGTTTCACTGTGGTGGAGGGGAGGTGGGGAGGTGGGAATGACAGTAGTTGAATTCTGACTGGGGGCCCATACCTCATCAACAGGGGTACCTGCACAATGAATGTTTGTATAACCAACGCTGAATTGTACCCCACAATTTGAAAACAAAAAAATTTTTAAAAATAAATAAATTAGAGTTTCAGATAAAGTACAAATAATGGTTTTAGTATAAATTTACCCCAAATAATGCATGGTACATATTTATTCAAAAATGTATTTGTGGTTTACTATAATTCAAATTTAGCTGTACATATTGTTATTTTATTTACTAAATCTTGCAAACATAAAATAAACACATTGTCAGTTGCTTAATAAATACTTTAAATACTTTGTCCCTTTTCTTCTCATTTCAGATTTAGAAAAAAATGTATTTGAATCTGAGTCATTTTTACATATAATGTGTATGTGTGTAGACACACATATATATGCAAATATATATGTGCAAAAAATTTCTCTGAAAAGGAATTTGGAGGAAAAAGACTTTTCTCCAATGAACAGTTCATAAACCAGGGAGACATAGACTTTGGTGTAAAAGATACTTTTCAGAGACCAAGAGAGGGTATGGGGTTCTTTTTTTGTTTGTTTTTTGTTTGTTTGTTTGTTTGGTTTTTGAGTTGGAGTTTCACTCTTAAAGCAAAAGTTCTCAGACAGGTTCTCAATCAACTTATGCAAATAATTCAAACTTGCTTGATTCTGATTGGTTAATGCAATGCTCTGACTGGTTGGTTTAGGTGAGTTCAGAAAGTTCCAAAGTTAAATAGGTGACAGTTTTGAGAAAATTTGGAGTACATGTTTGATCTCTAGCCAGCAAATGGCCACTAGCCTCTATTTTAAATTTAGTCCCAGTTAGCCACTCAGGGTCCACCTTGAAAGATTGGCTCTAACTATATGTGTGACAAAAGTCTAACATCTAGGATCTACAAGGAACTCAAATGTGCCAAAAAGAAAAAAACAAACAACCCCACTACAAAGTGGGCAAAAGATACGAATAGACAGTTATCAAAAGAAGACATACGAGCAGCCAACAGATAAATTAAAATATTCTCAGCCTCACTACTCATCAGAGAAATGCAAATTAAAACTACACTGAGATACCACCTAACTCTAGTCAGGATGGCCACAATCAATAACTCAAAAAACAACAGATGCTGGAGAGAATGTGGCAAAAAGGGAATAATTCTACATTGTTGGTGGGAGTGTAAACTAGTACAGCTTCAGTGGAAAACAGTGTGGTGATTCCTAAAAGATCTAAAAGTCAGCCTTTCATATGACCCTGCAATCCCCCTACTGGGAATATACCTGGAAGAACTCAAATCGCTCTATAAAAAAGATAACTGCACACGTATCTGTATTGCAGCATTGTTCACAGTAGCAAGAACATGGAACCAACCGTGCTGCCCATCAAAAGAGGACTGGATAAAAAAACGTGGTACATATACACGATGGAATATTATGCAGTCATAAAGAAGGACAAAATTATGAACTTCACAGCAACCTGGATGAACTTAGAGTTTATAATACTGAGTGATCTTTCATAGAAACAAAGAACTGAGTATCACATGTTCTCACTCATAAGAGCACCTTGAACAGTTATCAGAATACTATAAGAAAAGGATTGGCAGTAGCGGGAAACTGCCAGGAGGGGAGCAGGAAAGCGGTATTGGCAGTAGTGGGAATCTGCCTGGGGAAGCGGGGCACACCTCATCAACAAGGGTACCTGCATAATGAACATTTATATATTTAACCCTGAACTGTACCCCACATCTTTAGAATTAAAAATAAATTAAAAAGAAAAAAAAGAAAGATTGGTTCTTTGAGGTTCACATTTGTTTACATATGACACAATATGCACCCTATATTATATAATATAATAAGTGATATACATGCAGACACAGAGACAACACTTGCAACACAAGTAGTATTGACTGTAGTATTAAAACAGTTTCTCTATGAAGTACATCCTGTGTTCGATAGTCCATTCTTTCAGTTATTTCAAGATCAAGGCTGAAAAAGGATCTGGCTCCACCTCAGACTTTGAAGAAGGCAATGAACCTGCTGCCTGACCAGTTTATTTACACTGATACACAATGACTCTTCCTGATGGAAGGACCATATGTCTGGGGAATGCTTTTGCTGATGGACCAGGAACTGTTTCCATGACCCCAATGTTGGACAGTTTTTCCAGTAAGGGTCTAGGGAACCAAGGAACAGGGATCTTCCTAGATTCATGAGTGCTCTCTTCCTTTGGCGGCAGCAATAGTTCCGTATGCCAGGAAAGTGTCTCTGTTTATCCAAAAGTTGCTCTTGATCACATTCTTTCTTTGGCCCCAAGACTTCAATGGCCTTAGCCATAAGCTAGATGGCCTCAGACAAGGCTCCTGAAACCAGTCTTTCCTCTCCTCCTCAGGGTTTCACTCTCAAGAGCAGGCCGGAGTGCCATGCTTGGTTCTGACTCTAAGATACTTTTTCTTTCTTCTTCTTTTTTTTTATTAAATCTGTGTCTCACTGTGTTGCCAAGGCTGTAGTGCAGTGGCATGACCAGAGCTCACCGAAGTCTTGACCTTCTGGGTTCAGGTGGTCATTCTGCCTAAATCTCCCTCATAGCTGGGACTACAGTCATGTGCCACAATGCCCAGCTAATTTTCCTGATTTTTTGTAGAAACAAGGTCTCATTATGTTGCCAAGGCTGATCTCAAACACCTAGGCTCAAGCAATCCTCCTGCCTCAGCTTCCCAATGTGCTGGGATTACAGGCATGAGCCACTATGACCTGCCAATAAGTAGTAATTTTTAAAACCATGTCCTGATATGTTCTTTGACGAAGACCACACTATTCTTTTTTTTAATCAATATTTTTTATTATGATGTTGTGGGGTACAGTTAAGAGTTAGGTATACAAATACATTTCATTCAGGCACCCTGTTGATAAGAGGTGTTTCCCCATCCCCATAAAGATATTTGCTACCATTAATCCCATCTCCCTCCCCTCTCATAGTTTCTCACTGCTGTCAGTCATTTTCTTATAGTTTTACATTGGATGTTCAAGGTCCATTATATGAGTGAGAACATGTGATACTCGGATCTTTGTTTCTGTGAGAGGTCACTCAGTATTATAAACTCTAGTTCCATCCAGGTTGCTGCGAAATTCATGATTTTGTTCTTTCGTATGGCTGCGTAGTATTCCATCATGTATATGTACCACATTTTTAAAATCCAGTCCTCTTTTGATGGGCAGCATGGTTGCTTCCAGGTTCGTGCTATTGTGAACAACGCTGCGATAAACATACGTGTGCAGGTATCTTTTTTATAGAGTGATTTGAGTTCTTCAGAATATATTCCCAGTAGGGGGATTGCGGGGTCATATGGGAGGTTGATATTTAGAGCTTTTAGAAATCGCCACACTGCTTTCCACAGAGGTTGCACTAGTTTACACTCCCACCAACAGTGTAGAAGTGTTCCCTTTTCGCCACACTCTCTCCAGCAGCTGTTATTTTTTGAGTTGTTGATAATTGCCATTCTGACTGGAGTTAGGTGGTATCTCAGTGTGGTTTTGATTTGCATCTCTCTGATGATTAGTGATGTTGAACATTTCTTCATGTGTCTGTTGGCTGCTCAGATGTCTTCCTTTGTGAAGTGTCTGTTCAGATCTTTTGCCCATTTTATAATGGGGTTGTTTGTTTTTTTCTTTTCAGCACGTTTGAGTTCCTTGTAGATCCAAGATGTTAAGCCTTTGTCAGACCTGGTGTTGGCAAATACTTTTTCCCAGTCTGTAGGCTGTCTCCCTGCTCTCTTGATGGTTTCTTTGGCTTTGCAGAAGCTTGTCAGTTTAATAAGGTCCCACTTGTCTATCTTCTCTCTTATGACCTATGGGTTTCGGGTTTTGTTCAGGAATTGGATGCCAGTTCCGATTTCCATGAGGGCATTTCCTTCATTTTCTAAGGTTCTTACGGTTTGAGGTTTTACATTTAGGTCTCTGATCCATTTGGAGTTAATCTTTGTGCATGGGGATAGATAGGGGTCCTGTTTCAATCTTCTGCATGTGGTCAGCCAGTTTTCCCAGCACCGTTTACTGAATAGGTTCTCCTCTCCCCAGTGGTAGGTGGTGGAGGC
>NW_007259457.1:63767-67279 GCF_000164805.1 Carlito syrichta
TTTTCCACTTGTTTGTGTCATCTTTGATTTCTTTGAGCAGTGTTTTGTAGTTTTCATTGTAAAGATCTTTCATGTCTCTGGTTAGGAAGATGCCAAGGTATTTCATTTTTTTTTTTGTGGCTATTGTGAATGGAATTGTGGTTTTTATTTGGGTTTCTGTTTGTTTATTATTGGTGTAAAGAAATGCAATTGTCTTTTGCACATTTATTTTGTATCCTGAGACTTTGCCCAAGACCTTTATCAGTGTAAGGAGGTTTTTGACAGATTCTCTTGGGTTTTCAAGGTACACAATCATATCATCTGCAAAGAGAGATAACTTGACTTCCTCTTTTCCTATTTGGATACCCCTAATTGCCTTCTCTTCTCTGATTGCTCGAGCCAGGACTTCCAATACTATGTTGAACAGGAGGGATGAGAGTGGACATCCTTGTCTTGTTCCAGTTTTCAGGGGAAATGGTTCCAATTTTTGTCTATTTAGGAGTATGCTGGCAGTGGGTTTCTCATAGATGGCTTTTACTATTTTGAGGTATGTTCCCTGTATGCCTAGATGTTCGAGGGTTTTTATCAAGAAGGGGTGCTGGATTTTATGAAAATCTTTTTCTGCACCTAATGACATAATCATGTGGTATTTGTTTTGACATCTGTTGATGTATTTAATTACATATATGGTTTTACGAATGTTGAACCAGCCTTGCATCCCAGGAATGAAGCCTACTTGGTCAGGATGGATGATTTTTGAGATGTATTGTTGAATCTGGTTTGCGAGGATCTTGTTGAGAATTTTAGCATCTATGTTCATCAAAGATATTGGCCTGTAGTTCTCTTTCTTTGTTGGATCTTTTCCTGGCTTGGGTATCAATGTGATGTTGGCTTCGTAAAATGATTTGGAGAGAGTTCCATCTTTTTCAGTCGCCTGGAATACCTTCAGCAGGATTGGTATCAGCTCCTCCTTAAATGTCTTGTAGAATTCTGCTGGAAAGCCATCTGGACCAGGGCTTTTTTTTGTGGGTAGTTTTCTTATTACATAGTCGATTTCCTTGATTGTTATTGGTCTATTTAGGGTCTCAATTTCTTCTTGTTCCAAGCTAGGTAGGTTGTGTGATGTCAGAAAGTCCTCCATTTCCTTCTGGTTTTCAAGTTTGTTTCCATACAAGTGTACGTAGTAGTCTCTAATGATTTTTGTATTTCTTCAGGGTCAGATATGACTTCATCTTTTGTGTTTCTGATTGTGCTTATTTAGGTTTTCTCTCTTTTTTTCTTGGTCAGTCTAGCTAGGGGACCATCCATCTTGTTTATCCTTTCGAAGAACAAGCTTTTTGTATCATTGATTTTTTGTATTATCTTTTTGTCTTCTATGTCCTGGATTTGGGCTTTTTTTTTGGTGATCTGGATTCTTCTGCTGAAATCAGGGTTTTTGTGGTCTTGCTTTTCCACCTTCCTTAGGTGGCTTGTTAAGCTGTTAATTTGTGTTCCTTCCATTTTCTTCATGTGTATTTGTAGGGATATAAATTCCCCTCTTACTACAGCTATTAAGGTATCCCAGAGATTTTGGTAAGATGTTTCTTCATTTTCATTTGTTTCCAGGTATCTTTTGATCTCTGTTTTGATTTCATCATTGACCCAGGAGTTGTTTAGCATCATGCTGTTTAGTGTCCATGTCTCTGTGGGTTTTAGATGGACCTTGTTGGTGTCAATGTTTATTTTTATTCCACTGTGGTCCAAGAAGGTGCATGGTAGAATTTCAGTCCTTTTAAATTTGCTTATGCTTGATTTATGGCCAATTATGTGGTCGATCTTAGAATACGTTCCATGTGGTGATGAGTAGAATGTGTATTCTGTGGTCTTTGGATGGAGTGTTCTGTAGGTATCAATTAAGTCCATTTGGTTCAGAGTCACATTGAGGTTCTGGATCTCCTTGCTGATTTTTTTGTCCTGATGCTCTGTCTAGGGTTGTGAGTGGGGTATTAAAGTCCCCAGTTATGATGGTGTTAGAGTCAATATCTTTCTTTAGTTTTCCTAGAAGTTGCTTTATGAAAGTTGGTGCACCTATGTTGGGTGCATATATGTTTAGGATAGATATTTCTTGTTGATGGAGTGAACCTTTTATCATTATGTAGTGGCCCTCTGCACCTTTTTTAATTTTTGATAGCTTGAATGGTATTTTGTCTGAAATTAGGATCGCGACTCCTCCTTTCTTTTGTGTTCCATTCACCTGAAAATTTGTTTCCCATCCTCTTACTTTGAGTCTGTGCATGTCCTTTCTAGTGAGATGGGTCTCTTGAAGGCAGTATATTGTTGCCTAGTGATATTTTATCCATTTTGCCGTTCTATGTCTTTTCAGTGGTGTATTTAGTCCATTCACATTCAGGCTAATTATTGAAATGTGAGAGTTCGTCCCTATCATAGAGTTCTTACAGAGTTGTTCTTCCACTTGGTTTATTGTCTTCCTTTTGGTTTTGGGGTTGATTCATGTGTATTTTATTGTTTTTCCTGTACTCTTGTGAAGAACATTGTTCTTTTTCCCCCTTTTTCTTCTGTGTTTAGTACTTTCTTAAGTGTTTCATGTAGAGGTCGTTTGGTGGCAGCGTAAGTTCTTAGGGACTGAATATCTGGGAAAGATTTTAATTCTCCCTCGCTGAAGAAGCTTAACCTGGCTGGGTAGGTTATTCTTGGTTGAAATTGTTTATCTTTTAGGACTTTGAAGATAGGGCTCCAAGCTCTCCTAGCCTGCAGGGTTTCTGTAGATAAATCTGCTGCTATTCTAATTGGTTTTCCATGGTAGGTGATCTGGCCTTTTTCTCTTGTTGCCTTTAGGATTTTTTCTTTTATGCCTACTTTGTTTAGGTGAATTATTACGTGTGTAGGAGTTGGTCTTCTCATTTTTGTCTTGCAGGGGTTCTCTGAATCTCTTGTGTTTGAATTTTTGCATCATTGATTAGATAAGGGAAGTTTTCTTGAATGATCTCATGGAAAGTTTGTTCCAGTGTGGTCTCTGTCTCTCTTTCTGCCCCAGGAAGGCCAATTACTCTTAGGTTCAGTCTCTTGAAGTAATCGCTCATCTCCTGAAGGTTTTGTTCTGTCTTTTTGAGCTTGTTTTCTGTGTTTTTAAAGTTTGGGTTAGTTCTATATTTTGGTCCTCAAGCTCTGAGATTCTTTCTTCTGCTTGGGTAATTCTGCTTTACATGCTTATCAGTTTGTTATTTATTTCATTCACAGTATTCTTTATTACTGTTATCTCAGATATCAGCTCCTTCCTAGTTTCTTCTTGTGTCTCCTCAATTCTTTTTAATCTCTCCATTAATGTCTCAATATCTAGGTTTGTAGTTTGAGACCCTTCAGTCTGGGGGCTTTTCATTGTTTGCATTCTGAAGTCAGTTTTCTCAATGTCTGCCCTCCCAGAGGTCTGGGAGAGATTCATACTCTTCTTTTGGTTTTTCTTCATTTGTGTAGATTTTTTTTCTCTCCCCCTCTTTCCCTCCCCTTCTTTAATTCTGTTTTTGAGGGAAGGTGGG
>NW_007259457.1:67345-68647 GCF_000164805.1 Carlito syrichta
ATATAATGGAGGAAGGGGGGGTCAATAGGAAGTTAGAAAGTGAGAAGAGTGAGAGGGAAAACAGACATACATACCAACTATCAGGTGAGAAAGAGACACAAGGCCGGAGAGAAGTGAAAAAAGACACGTAAGTAAGATTCCCTAAAGAATACTGATAGCTACACAGAGACAGACCAATACAATCAAGAAACAGTGTAAGTCAGAAAGCAAACAACAAACGTGATCAAAACAAATAGTCAAAATGATAAAATCATAAGTCAAAATAAGCGATCAGACTAAAGTCACTTCAGCTCTGATCTCCGGCCTCTCCCCTTTGTTTTTTGTTGCAGGCAGCTAGAATTACTTGCAGTTTGGGTTTGTGTTTTTTTTTTTTATTCGGCTGCCTGGGGGTTGCTTTTGTCTGATTCAGTGTAGGGGGTGGGGCTTTGTCTCCTGTTTAGCAACGTTACCTTAGGAACGGAGGTGGGGTTTGTTGATAGGTGGGCGGAGCAATGGAAATCTCTGCCTGGAGAATGGCCGAGGCAGGTTTTGCAGATCCCTTTCTCTCCGCTTGTCTGGGTCCCCCAGCTTGGGGTCTCACGCTGAGTGCCTCAGCCAGGGTGGGCCCAGAGCTCCAGAGCTCCAAAGTTCCAAAGGGCAGGCGGTGAGCGGCAAGAGTGGCTCTGGGCCCCCCACAGGGTACTTCAGCCAGGAATGAGACCGGTGTCTCTGAGGGGTGGGTGCCCAGAGCCTCCCTGAGTGACTGGCAGTTTGGTGCTGGGTCCTGGGTGGGAGACGATGTAGCCAGGGAGGGAGCTGGGACCCAAGACTCCCATGCACGTGGTGGAACAGCAGCAGCAGGGGGCCACAATATCTGGCCCTGCGTGGGTCTGAAGGTCCCTGGGCCTCGGACTAGCGTGGCTGGTGGTGGGCTGGGGGATGGGGGAAGAAAAGTAAGTGTCTTTTTGGGAACTCACGTTCAGGGAATCCCACAAGTCCACCTATGCCATCGCCATCTTGTTCCCATCCCCCGACCACGCTATTCTTTCTTCTTTGTGCATTTTAGTGATGTCAGACAATAGAAGGAAATTTGCTATATTTAATTGGAAAATTGGGTTTCATTGATTCTCTGACATGAATTGTTTTATGACTATCCTGAGGGAGTTAACTACCATAAGACCTAAATCTCAAATGGAATGGTGCTACGCTGTGAATCATGTTTTTAGTGCTCATTTAAAATCTTACTTGTAGCCGGGCTCAGTGACTCAGCCTGTAATCCCGCACCTTTGGGAGGCTGAGGTGAGTGGATTGCCTGAGCCCCAT
>NW_007259457.1:68899-104840 GCF_000164805.1 Carlito syrichta
CCTGTAATTCCGGTTCCTTGGAAGGCTGAGGCAGAAGGATCGCCGGAGCCCAGCGGGTCGGGGCTGTGGTGGCCGGGAGCAGCCACTGCACTCCAGTCTGGGCGACTGAGTGAGACTCCAACTCAAAAAAACAAACAAAAAAATAAAATCTTACTTGTATTTCTTGCATTAATTTCAGTAGCAGTCATGCATTGCTGGGGACACCAGAGGGGAGACACAATGGTTTCTCAAGGAAACCAGAAAGTGGACCGAGAGACAAAGTTCACATCCTCCCAAGGAACAACAGAGCCAATGACTTTGGCCGCTGCATTGTTCCCAAGTCCATTGGCAGAATAGGACCCTAATTATTCACAGCATGAGCAAACTTGGTTCAAAACTGAAGATGGAAACTATCTCCCAGGTGAATGGTAGAAATTTAAAAACGAGAGAGTTGCTGTCCCTGAGGCTTTGGCCCCAACCTTTGTCAAGCATTTTCATCAAGAAACTCATACAGGCCAGATGGCTCTTGAGACTACATTAAGTGGGCATTTCTATGTGCCCTGACTCTCCAGTATAGCCCATACAGTATGTGAACAATGTGCAGTATGTGCCCAAAATAACCCACAGCTGGGGCCTAAGATCTCTCTGGGAATGTAGAGTGTCGGAGGGGCCCCGTTTGAAAAGATAATTATGGACTTCACTGAGCTTCCCCAGGTCCGAGGTTGTAAATATCTATTAGTTTTTGTGTGTACTTTCTTGAGTTGGGTAGAACCCTTTCCTACCCTCACCAAAAAGGCACATGAAGTGGCAGGGCGACTTTAAAAGAAACCATTCCCCAATTCAGAATCCCAATCACTATAGGATCAGACAATGGGCTGGCATTTGTGGCTGAGGTAATACAGTCAGCAGCAAGTGGCTTAGGAATCATATGGAAATTACACACTGCCTATCGCCCCCAGAGCTCCGGAAAAGTGGAATGGATGAACCAGACTCTAAAGCTACAACTGAATAAACTATGTCAGGAAACTCACTTGTAATGAGACCAGCTGCTGCCAATTGCTTCGCAAAGAATCAGGTCTAGTCCCACAAAGTAGACAGGGTTCTCCCCTTTTGAAATTCTTTACAGGCGCCCTCCTCCCATTGTTAAAGGTATAAAAGGAGATTTAAAAGAGGTGGGTAACCTTACTCTAAGACAGCAGATGCAGGCTCTAGGCTCAGCCCTCACTATTATACACACTGGGTTAGAGAGTGTCTGCCTGTGAGCTTAACCACAGATGCTCACCCCTTTAAACCCAGGGATTATGTATGGGTAAAGGAATGGAGCATCCAGCCCCTAAAGCCCCTTTAGAGAGGTCCATTTACTGTTATTTTGTCCACCTCCACTGCAATAAAGGTAGCTGAAGTGGGCCCCTGGATTCATCACAGCAGAGTAAAACCGGCCTCCCAAGACCTGGGAAACTGACTCTCCAAAGAAAACAAGCTATGAACCCAGGACCTCAGAGGACTGCAGCCCTGCTTTAGACACTCCGGAAGTTGACTAATCCATGCACAGCAGAAGCTTAAGGAAATCGACCATCAAACAAACAAATGAACTGTGTCTTCAGTGTAGTATCATCCCTTGCTATTGTTTGTTGCTGTAATTCTTTTTTTTTTTTTTGAGTTGGAGTCTCACTCTGTTGCCCAGACTGGAGTGCATTGGCCACTCCCGGCCACCGCAGCCTCGACCTGCTGGGCTCTGGTGGTCCTTCCGCCTCAGCCTTCCAAGTAGCCGGAATTATAGGCACGCGCTACCACGCCTGGCTGATTTTTTGACTTATTGTAGAGATGAGGTCTCGCTTCCCAGGCGGGTCTCAAACCCGTGGGCTCAGGCAATCCACTCACCTCAGCCTCCCAAAGGCATGGGATTACAGGCTGAGCCACCGAGCCCGGCTTGTTGCTGTAATTCTTGCCTTGGGTTTCACTGCAGGTTTGGCCTCAGTTGCTCCAGACAGCTGAACCCTTAGTGAAAGGAGAGCACTCCTTTATCTCTTTTTGACAGGATGTATAACCATTGTCTATTGTTACTAATCTGGCTTCTGTTTGTAATTTCAAAGCCCTCTGCTTCATGTGACCCATGTATTCGCACAACCAGTTCAGGTCAAGGGGTTACCTGGACCCTCCTTTACCAGACCCATTTCTCCTGCTGGGGAACTATTTCAGGGACCTGCAGGCATAGTAAGACTATCTATTCTATTTGTCAGCAAGAAAATCAGTACACCTGCTTCAACCCACAATATCCCCTAGTGAATAATGGCTAGAGATCTGTCCCAACAAGGAAAAAGGGTATTTAATTAACCAAACCCTAATCACTGATCCCCACAAACCGGTGTCTGTATTCTTTGATGCCTGCTCAGCCATGAGTGAAACCTGGTAGCATTCTGTAACCCACAGTACCTATACTAAATCATGTGAAAGCCTAGTCTGGGAGAGGAAGTATAGACTCAATAATAAGTATATATGTGAATAGCCTGCAAATGGAATGTGGTCCCCATGTTATAGTTTATCTAAATTATTTTGTCCTCGTTGGGGCTGTGTATCAGGGCAACTTGGAGAGGCCAAGGTAAAGTTGTGTTCCTTCAAAAGGGCGTTGCCACCTCTAACTGTAAATCAAGAGCCTACAATCCCATTAATTTTATCATCTTTAGCTTAGAAAATCCGGAATGGAAAACAGGCCGTCAGTTTGGCATACGTATTCATGGGTGAATTCTTGACCCTGGAGCCCTACTATATGTCAAAAGAGTCACAATCCCACTCCAAGCCTCCTCCCATGAGGTCTTTTACTCTTCTTATGAAGAAATAGAAAGTAGTTCCCCTCCCCTCTCCGTTATGACTAGAAATCTGTTCCTAACCTTGGCAGAAACTATCATTCGGTCTATTAAGATCTCTTCTTGCTATGTATGTGGGGGAACTAATATGGGAGATCAATGGCCATGGGGAGTTAGAGAGCTGGAGCCCCCACAAGCTCCACAATGAAACAGGGTATGCCAGCCCTGCCAATGAAATTTGGCTACTTAAAACCTCAATTATAGGAAAGAATTGCCTTTCCCAATGGGGAATAAAGTTTAACACTCCTGTTGGAAGCCTAACATGCTTAGGCCAAAGGTATTATAATACCACGACTAACAAAACTCAGTGGTGGGGATCCCCAGACCACCCTGAACCAAACCCTCACCCTTTGTCTAACTTGCCCCACCTCCAACAGACTTGGAATGCTATGGACACGAACATCGGATTGTGGGCCCCAAATGGACTATATTGGATCTGTGGAAAAATAACCTATACTGCAATTCCCTTCAGACGTGTGTGTTAGGGTTTATTCAGCCTTCCTTTTTCCTACTGCCATTTGCAAAGGGAAAATAGTTGGGAGTCCAAATATATAAAACCTGGAACTCCCCCCAAAAGCGACGTGCTCTACAAATTGGAGACTGGCAAGATAATGAATGGCCCCCGGATCTTATTATCCAATACTATGGCCCAGCTACCAGGGCACAGGATGGATCTTGGAGCTATCAGTCCCCATTTACATGCTAAACCACAAAATTCGATTGCAGACAGTTGTTGAAATTATAACTAATGAAACTGCAAAGGCCCTTAACATATTGACCAAACAGCAAACTAAAATGCGCAATGCTATTTTTCAAAATCACTTAGCTTTAGATTACTTCCTTGCTTCTGAAGGAGGCGTTTGTGGAAAGTTTAAATTAAGCAACTGCTGCTTGCAAATAGATGATAAGGAAAAGGTCATAGAGGAAATCACCAATCGGATAAAAAAGCTTGCTCATTCCCAGTTCAAATCTGGAAAGACTGGAAACCCGAAGAATTGTTTGGAGGTTGGTTCTCAACTTCCTTGGAGGATTTAAGACCCTCATAGACATTGTACTCATGATGTTGGGAATTTGTCTAATCCTTCCCTGTCTAGCTCCCTTAGTTATAAGGTCTGTCTCCAGCCTCATTGAGGCCATGGCTAAAAGAAAAATAGCAACACATGTAATGCTGTTATGGAAGTATCAACCCTTAAACCATAGTGATGCTCTATAACCCTAGAAAGGTATTCAAGCATCAAAGGGATGAATGAGGCAGAGACCCCTTCCCCCAAGTCTTATAAGATAAAAGCCTTCCAAGAATAATGAGAGTTCTTCTAGCACCATGAGATAAAAACTTTCTTAGATGATACATATTAGAAAGAAATGTGGCTCCAATCTGTAACGTGCAAGTGTAACTCTACTGTAAACTTGTGCTATGAAATACCCAATTGACCAGTATGTTACTAACAATTAAACCTTATCGGGGGACAAGGAAGCTAAAAATGTATAAAAGGCAATGCTCCCCTGCGCTCCAGGCTCAGCCTTTGGATGCGAATCCACTGAGCCGGTGCCGGCACGAATACACGCTATTTCCTGGCAAAGTAGCCTCGGTGACCCATCTCTCTCTGTAGAGATTCCCGCTATGTTTATGTGGTCTCGCTAAGGTGCCCAGGTTGGTCTCAAACCCCTGAGTTTAGGCAATCCTCTCGCTTCCCAAAGTGCTGGGATTACAGGTGTGAACCATCCGGCCAGCACAAATGAACATTTTAAATCATAGTTAATGAAGCAAGGCAAAATGTTTGACATTGCAAAGTTTCATTTGTATTTACAGCCGCTCCCCATCACTGGCATTACCACTTGAGTTTCACCTCCTGTCATATCAGCAGTGATATTAGATTCTCACAGGACTCTATTGTTAACTGTGCATATGAACGAGGAATCTAAGTTGCACTCTCCTTATGAAAATCTAATGCCTGATGATATGAGGTGGAGCTGAGGTGGTGATGCTAGTGCTGGGGAGTAGCTCTGAATACAGATTAACATTGGCAGAGAGGTTTGACTGCACAGAGACCATAATAAATCAATTGCTAGCAGACTCATATCAAAACCCTATCAGTGAGTGGCAAGTGAACCAATGTATTTCAATTGTACAGCTGCATCTGGTGGAAAGCTTTAAGTCAGAATTCAACACTTATTTTAGTCTGTGAATGGCCCATACATTATTTTATTTATCACTTCCATATACACCTCTTTTTTATGATGAGTTGTATAATTATTTCATTATATATTACAATAATAATAGAAATAAAGTGAACAATAAATGGTATGCACTTGAATCATCCTGAAACCATCTCCCTCACTCAGTCCATGGAAAATTTGTCTCCCACAAAACCAGTCCCTGATGCCCAAAAGTTTGGGGGCCACTGGTGTAGTGCATCAAACAGAGAGTATTTTGAAGGTTACTGAAATTTAAACATGTAAGAATAAGTTCACAGTTTTTTAATAAATAAATTATGCTTGTTTTGGGGCCTTCCTTTGTATATATCAATTATATACATTAAAAAATTCAATACTATATATATTTAATACTCATAAATGAGATGGGTGGTATTATTAGCCCTATTTTACAGCAGAGGAAATAATCACAGAAAGTTTGAGACATTTGCTTAAGGTCATGGGTAATGAACACAGGCAGTCTAACTCAAGAGTTTACATACTCAACAATTATCTATATTGTGCTCCTGAGAATTATAACCACCTAATCAGGTATTCTTGATGACTCAAAACAGCAATACATGTGAAGAAACTAACACCCTGCCTACTGCATGCATTTGCTATATCGGCTTACAACCTACCAACCTTTCATTAAGAAAAGACTATACCCATATCACAAAGATCCTGAAATTCAAAAACTTGCTTCAGTAAACTAGAACTGATCCTTTCAGAACTAAATAAAGTGGTGTTTGCATGTCTCCTCTGAGAAAAGTGAAATACTCAGGTGAGGGATGAGAACTCCTCTCCCTAGGTCAATCATAGCACAGTATTAATGCAAGAGAAGATAGTCAGAAGCTGGTTAGGCAGACAGAGAGGAAGGGCCTCAAGGAGACTTAATACCTGTAGGAACGCCCCCTGCACCACCCCCATTATATAATTGTTGACTGGAAATGTGGTTAATGTTTTTAAGAACATCCCTTCAACCCGGGATGTACTGCTACAAGGGACTTTTTACTGCTTAAACGCAGGTACCGTAGCTTAGCTAAATGTCCTGACTTGGCCTTGGCTTATTATAATATCATTAACATAGCATTTGTCTTGCGGTTTTACCTTACCCTGCCCCATGGGCTTTTCTGTGGTACTTATGGGTAATATTCAAGATGGAATAACTTTGGTCAAGGACCTGCATACTCAATAATAATGGGGAGACACCTCTTATCAACGAAGCATATTTGTATACCTAACCCTTAACTGTACCCCACAATATCATAATAAAAAATATTGATAAAACAAGAAAAGAAAAGAAAAAGAAAACCCTAGGGAGTCTGTCAAAAGCCTCCGTGCGCTGATAACTGACTTTGGTGAAGTCTCAACGTACAAAATCAATGTGCAAAAGACAACGGCATTTCTATACACCAGCAAACATTAGGCTGAGAACCAAATAAAAAGCATAATACCATTCATAATAGCCACACACATACACACACAAAAAGAAATACCTTGGCATCCACCTAACCAGAGAAGTAAAAGATCTTTACAAAAATAACTACAAAATACTGTGCAAAAAAATCAAGGATGGCCCAAACAAATGGAAAAATATTCCATGTTCATGAACCAGAGTAATCAATACTGTCAAGATATCCATTCTACCTAAAGCAATCTACAGATTCAATGCAATGGCCATCAAATTACCAACATCATTTTTCTCAGACCTAAAAACAACAATACAGAAATTCACATGGAAACAAAAAAGAGCACAAATAGACAAAATAATTGTCAGCAAAAGCAACAAAGTGGGAGCTATCACACTTCCAGATTTTAAACTTTACAGCAAGGCTATAGTAACCAAAAACAGCCTGGTACTGGTACAAGTATAGCCACATAGACCAATGGAATATGACAGAGATTCTGGAAGCAAAAACTCAGTCTCTCAACCAAATAATCTTCAACAAGCCCACCAATAACAACCACTGGGGAAAGAAGACCATATATGGCACATGGTGCTAGGAAAACCGGCGGATCATATGCAAAAGAATGAAACTGAACCCCAACACATTATCATATATAAAAATCAACTAGAAATGGATCAAAGACATAAATATAAAACCTCAAGCTATAAGAATTCTAGAAGAAAATGTAGGAAACACTCTTATGCACATGGAGTAGGCAATCAATTCTTGATCAAATCCCCCAAAGTGAATGCCATAAAAGCTAAGATTGAAAAGTGGGACTTCATCAAACCGAAAAACTTCTGCACTGCAAAAGAAACCATCAATAGAGTGGAGAGGTAACCCACAGGATGGGGAAAATATTTGCTAATTGTGTATCTGACAAAGTCCTAACATCCAGTATCTACAAGGAACTCAAATGAGAAAGGAAAAAACAAACAAACAATGCTATTAAAAAGTGGACTAAGGACATGAATAGACACTTTTCAAAAGAAGATATACAAGCAGCCAACAGATACATGAAAATATGCTCAGCTTCACTAATCATCACAGAAATGCAAATTGAAACTACAACAAGATACCACTTAACTCCAGTAAGAATGACCATCATTAACAAATCAAAAAACAACAGATGCTGGCACATGTGCAGAGAAAATGGAATTCTTCTACACTGTTGGTGAGTGTGCAGGCTAGTTCAACCTCCCTAGAAAGCAGTGTGGCGATTCTTAAAAAGAACTAAAAATCAATCTTCCACATGATCCAGCAATGCTTCTCCTGAGAACATACCATGAGGAACATAAATCGTTTTACAAAAAAGACACCTGCACGTGCATGTTCATGGCTGCACTATTCACAATAGCAAAAACATGAAACCAACCCTATTGCATATTGAAAGTGGACTGGGTGAACAAACTGTGGTACATATACACAATGGAATATTACTCTATCATAAAGAAGAACCAAATCATAGACTGTGCAGAAAATTGAATGGAATTGGAGACCATCATACTTAGTGATCTATCACAGAAACAAAGAAATGAATATCGCATGTTCTCCTCATAAGTGGGACCTGAATATTAATCACATCAGTACAAGGGAGGGAGTGGCAGTCGCTGGGCACTGCCAGGGAAGAGAAGGCAAGCATGTAACAACACAAAGGGTATCTGGTCCCAAACCAGGGGAAGAGAGGGCCAGTTGGAGGCCCAAACTTCACCTGCATGCAGCTTACTTGTGTAGTTAGTCCTTACTTATACCCCACCTGTCTATAATAAAATAAAACTAAAAAAGAAAAAAAAAGGAAAGAGAATGAGGAAACAGGGAAGGGCAACTGAAGAATCAGACTCAGAAGAGACTGGGGGATGCAAGAGTGAGAGTTCATTGTCAATTTCATCTGCTTACCACCACATGGTTTAAATACATTTTCTTTTTTTCCCCTGTCTTTGAAACACCCTATTCAAATTCAAAGATTCAAGATTCCTCTAGTCCTGTCCAGTGTTTGCCACTTAACTACTTCACTGGTAGTTCTCTCAATCCAGCACATTATGAGTGAAGAATATTTTCTGTTAACAAAAAACTAGTAAAAATAATGAAATATTTGAAAGATAATTAATATGATAATAGTTGTTTTCTTCCTTATGTATTTCTGTTTTCCAAGTTTTATATGTTGGGATTTTTTTGCTTTTTTTTTTTTTTGGAAAAGTAACATTGATTCGCTTAAAAAACGTCTGTAGAACATTTTTAAAAAATGTTCGTAGAACAAATAGAATTGACTTTAAAAGGCAATTATTTTGCTCTCTTATTTTTCTTAAGATTCACCAACTAAGCATATTCCAGATGAAGACCACTATTATGAATATTTTTGTCTAAAATCAGTACTACATAAAATGCTTCATTTACAAATGCTTTGCCCTTTCTTTTCATATGTTGCCAGGTTGTTCTTTTTCTCTTTTGTTTTTAATTTACCATTGAACACGGAATGTTTTATTTTGTTGCCAACATGTAAACCTTTCCTTGAACAATTTCACAACTAAGTTGAGATGCAATAAAGTACAGCTTTTTTCACCTTTAAAAAAAAAAAGTAAGGGGCAGATAAGATGTAAATGAGAGAAACGCCCACAGAAAAGATAAAATAAAACCACAAACAAACTCCTAGCACTGGTAACCCATTTCAGGCCCCCTCTCTTCTCTGGAGAGAGCTTGGTTGCTTAATACACTCCTTCTTTCATTCATCCTTTTGATGTCTGTGTTCCTTAATCTTCTCGGTCATGGGACAAGAACCTGAGGTTGCTGGTTTAAGCTGACAGTGGAGTTCAAAACTCCTACAACATTAATAAAGAAATTTTCTGTTGGACAAGGCCTTCAGAGCAGAGAAACTCTCCAGCAAATGGTTGGGAGTTAACTATAGACCTTTAAAAAAGGTATGTGTGTTCTTATGGGGTTTTATTTGGATTGTGTTAGTGGGGTTCACAGAGGAACAAGAAAGGAGGTGTCTTTACCTTCAAACAAGGAGTGGTGGAACAGACAGAAGTGCTCTTCGCTTTCTGTAAATGTGGGTAACCATCTTTGAAGCATAAATAAATGTTTCTTATTACAAACAGGACTAAAAACTATATAAAGCATGGTACGGATAGAAATATTCTTATAGGAGAGGCATTGAATAGATTGATTCATTGAGAATTACCAAGCAGGGTTGGGTGTGGTGACTCATGCCTGTAATCTCAGCATTTTGGGAGACCAAGCTGGGAGGATTGCTTGAGCTCTGGAGTTCAAGACCAACCTGGTCAACATAGTGAGAATTCATCTCTACAAAATAATAAAATAGTCAGGCATGGTGGTACATGCCCATAGTCCTAGCTACTTGGGAAGCTGAGGCAGAAGGATTGCCTGAGCCTAGGAGGCTGTGACTGCAGTGAGCTGTTATTGTGCCACTACACTCCAGCCTGAGCGACATAGTGAGACCTTGATTTAAAAAAAGAAAAAAAAAATTACCAAGCAGGATTAGGGACCCATACTCATGAACAGGCCCTGCATCCTGTCGTCATTCAGACCTCCTCCACCTAGGAAATGCCAAACATCATCATTGTATTCTCTCACCAGCCCCCCGGTGACCCCCTCCCACAACTTCTGCTCTTCTACCTCATAGACACCTCCAATCCCTTAATATTCTTCAAGATCATGGGGTCTTTATTAACTCTTTCTCCATCTATAGACCCCCACAGTTCAATCACCTGAAGCACTACTTCACCAATGGCTGCAGCTCCCTCACATCCCTGTACTACCACTCCAGCCCAGCTAGTCTACAATCTTCGCTCCACCCTCATGCCCACATTCTTCAGCTTACAGGTAGGTTGCTGAGCTGCAAAGAACAAAATATCTTCAAATAGTTGAATTATGGTCCACTCCCATCTTGCTGTGTGATCTTGGGAAAATCAGAGAACCTCTCTTTGCCTCAATTTCTTCCATTTCTAAAGGAAGTTAAGGCACCCTCCTAAAAGATAGCTATGAGGATTAATTATTCAGGCCCAGGTGCACAGTAGGCACCTACATGATATCACCAGCACGAGTCAGCCCTATCCTGTGTTCCCCAACAGGACACCACATCCATTCAGGAGGAGGGGACAGCACTCCTGATAAGGTATCTTCAATCATAGTACGGACCCATATATAGGCTCTCCCCACTCAGTCTTGATCCCTTAACTCCACCATCAGTTCAAGTGGACTGAGCTCTCGCCACCAGCCTTACTTGTATTACTTCATTTAAGCTTCACCACAGTATTGTAGTGCAGGTACCATAATGATCCCAGTTCTACAGATGCAGCAACGGAGGCACAGAGAGATCAGCTAACTTACCCCGGCCACAGAACATATGATATAGTTTGGAAATTTATACCCTCCAACTCTCATGTTGAAATTTGATCTCCTATGTTGGAGGTGAAGCCTAATGGGAGGTGCTTCGATGATAAGGGTGGAACTCTCATAAATAACTTGGTGCCCTCCCCACAGTTTAAACAAGAGCTGATTGTTTAAAGCAGTGTAGCATCTCTCCTCCACCACTCTCTCTCTTGCCATGTGACACACCAGCTCCCCTTCTCTTTTTACTATGAGTGGAAGCTTCCAGAAACCCTCATCAGAAACAGATGTTAGTGCCATGCTTCTTGTACAGCCTGCAAAACTATGAATTAAAGAGACCTCTTTTCTTTATAAATTATCCAGCCTCAGGTATTCTTTAAGGCAATGCAAAAGGACTAGTACAGCATGTTAGTGGTGGAGCTGAGCAATCTGCCTCCAAACTGGGAGGCTCCCTTTTCTGGTATGGGCCAATCTCCCTTACCAACTTGTGAGAACCTACAGCACAATGGTCAGGCATTGTGGCATTCCCCACACTTCCTGACACAGGACCCTGTAACCATAGCAGTCAACAAAGGCTTAATGAGTAATGTACAAAAAGACACAGTAGCATCATTATATTCATAAGAAAATATCCTGTCATTACCAACCACCAGAGAGTAACAATCATCTCTCTTCTGTCACGGACCCTTGTGAATAATTAAGCAGAAAATTAACTGTAGTCAGAAATGTGAGACAGGATGGTATGGCCATCGTTAACATTTTGCTTTTGCTATCTCAATTTTCTCAGCAACCCAGTGAGGTAGTTCCTATTGCTATTTTCATTTTACAGATGAGGACACCAAGGCAAAGGGAGAATAAACAACTCCACAGGTTAGCCAGCTAGCAAGTAGAGAGCAAAGAAAGGTTTCAGATTCCAGAAGTCTAGTTCCAGGGCCCCTGCTCCCATACACCCGGTACATTGAACTGATGACAATGGTGGTTCTATAATTAGGCATAAAATAAATCAAGCATGCTGTAAAGCATAATTCCATTGACAGAAGGTGTTTTAAATATTTTAAAAATTAGTCTGGGCACAGTGGCTCATGCCTGTAATCCCAACATTTTGAGAGACTGAGGCAAGAAGATTGCTTGAGCCCAGGAGTTTGAGACTAGCCTAGGCAACATAGTGAGACCTCATCTCTACCAAAAAAAATTTAAATTAACCGGGCATAAGTGACACGTGCATGTAGTGCCAGCTACTTGGGAGGATGAGGCAGGAGGATTGCTTGAGCCCAGGAGCCTGACGTTGTGGTGACCCATGGTCTTGCTACTGTGCTCCAGTCCGGGCAACAGAGTGAGACCCTGACTCAAAAAAAAAAAAAAAAAAAAGAAAGAAAGAAGAAGAAGAAGAGAGAAGGAGGAGGAAGATGAGGGGGAAAACAAAAGAAAATTAACTCCTCAACAATCTACAAAATACTTCTTGAAGGAAGAACCATAGAACCCTCAGTCTGGTCTGGTTCTCTTTCATTTGAGAATAAATAAAACATATTTATTTCTCCGCAAAGGCTCAGAAAGATATTTTCAAAACAAAATCCAGGGGGAAAGAGAAAATGACAAGGCAGCTGCAAGAAAGGGGGAGATTACCCCAGATCCACAGTAGTCCAGCACAAGAAAAACTTCTCTTTTGTAAAAGGTCACCAGCCAGAGGCACAAAGATGTTGCACGACATACTGTTGAAAATAAAATTTTTAAAGAATGGGGTCCTGTGCAGTGGAAACATTCTTGAATGCTATAAGCACTTCAAGGTTTGCTACATTTGCACTCTGAAGTGGATTTGATTCTAAAAA
The DNA here is from genome assembly GCF_000164805.1 of Carlito syrichta. Lineage (NCBI taxonomy): Eukaryota > Metazoa > Chordata > Mammalia > Primates > Tarsiidae > Carlito > Carlito syrichta. Next base: position 81,560 of record NW_007259457.1, read on the forward strand.
TCAATAGGTCATAAACATTCTCAAGGGGCATACTGGATTTCTTATTTGTTTGTTTGTTTTTGAGTCGGAGTCTCACTATGTTGCCCAGACTGGAGTGCAGTGGGACGCTCATGGCTCACAGCCACTGCATCCTGGACCTGCTGGGCTCAGGTGATCCTTCTGCCTCAGCCATCCAAGTAGCATGTGCCACCACGCCCTGCTAATTTTTTTTTTTTTTTTTTTAGTTGGAGCCTCACTCCATCACCCAGGCTGGAGTGCCGTTGCATGCTCACGGCCATCCCAGCATCAACCCTCTGGGCTCAGGTGATCCTTTTGACTCAGCCTTCCAAGTAGCCAGAACTACAGGCGCCGGCTACCCCGCCCCACTAATTTTTTGATTTCTTGTAGAGATGAAGTCTTGCCAAGTTGCCCAGGCTGTTCTTGAACCCGTAGGCTCAGGCAATCCCTCACCTCAGCCTCCCAAAGTGCTGGGATTACAGGCTTGAGCCACCGCACCTGGCCTTTTTTTTTTTGTAGAGACGAGGTCTCACCAAGTTGCCCAGGCTGGTCTCGAGCCCATTGGCTCAGGCAATCCTCTCGCCTCAGCCTCCCAAAGTTCTGGGATTACAGGCATAAGCCACCGCGCCCAGCGGTTTCTTTTTCTTTTTTTCTTTTTTTCCTTCCTTCCTTCCCTTCTTCCTTCCTTCCTTCCTTCCTTCCTTCCTTCCTTCCTTCCTTCCTTCCTTCCTTCTTTCCTTCCTTCCTTCTGGTTGTGTATTTTGTTTTTTGTGTATTCTTTGCATGATGCATCGGAGCAACCAACATACTCTGAAAATCCAGCCCCAAGCTCCTTTTCCTGGAGACCCAGGAAGCATGGAGTGCTTGATTTCAGCCTCTGCAAAAACTCAAGAGCAAGCAGCCTCCTAGCGAATCAGATAGCTTACTTTCCAACACCCGTCAAATAATGGGTGTTGAATGTGGAGGGCTGGGCCAAGAGACAGTCTCTAAACACTTCTCCAAGGTCTCTGGAACTAGTGTGAGTTGTGTCTTACCGCCAGCAAATCGACTTGGACAACCCAGCACTGCCCCTTCCTCAGAGAAGACACACGCCACCAAATCGGCAGTAGGCAGCTAAGATGAAGCTTACTTAGATCACCAAGTTCTACACTCACGCATGCCCACCTTCAGCGCCTTTCTTGCAAGCACCCCCATCACCCAACCTCCCTATCCCCCAACTCCACTGCATGGCCAAGCCCCTTCCGCATGCACACCCCACCAGGCCCATCCCACCGCAACTGGTGGTAGAGAAAACGACCAGAGGGCCTCTATAACTTGATACACTGTAACGCAGTCTAGAGGCCAGAAAAGAACCCTTCCAGGCTGCAAGACACAACTCTAACCGCAGAGGATTCGTAGCAGCCCCCAGCTCAGAATCTGCAGAAGCGCACAGCTTCATCCACAACACTCAGAGTATGGAGCTTCCGCACCGGTGCAGCCACCATGTCACCAGCTTGCGCAGCCTGGAAGACGACGACGAGGAAGAACAGTTCGGTCAGTGACTAGATGGGACACGTGTTTTAGCGATCTCCAGGAAACCAATATCACCACTACTCTCAGATTGCAGCCCCTCACCGCCTCCTTCCCACGCACCAGGGGCTCCAGTGCCCTGATCTGTTTCTTTGGGTTTCTTCTTTTCCAGATGTGACAGCTGCGGTACTCTCGCTTATTGAAGATGAAGATGAGGAAGAGGGTGTACAGTCGGAGCGTGGGCAGGGAGCAGCAGCAACATATAAAAAAGCGACAGAAGCCAAAGAAGAAAAAGAAAGCGACCACGTTGGCGCAGGAGCTCTTGACCCAGTAGACAAAAACCGCTGCGGCGGCAACTGCGGCGACCTGGAGCCCTGGCAGCAGGAGCACCCCTTCCAGGCCACCGTCAGGGCTCGGCAGTCTGGTGACTGGCAGCCGCAAGACCTGTGCTGCATGTTCACCCCATTGCAGCTGCAGGAGCTGGAGAGCATTTTCGAACATACTCAGTACCTCCATCGGTTCGAACGGTAAGTGGATTGCTCCAGTTGGCGCCACATTTCCAGGGAGCACGTGCTGCTCCATGGCGGCCTTTGGTCCCACTCCTCCCCTCCGGAGCCAAAAGCTGCCTAAGGCCTGGAGTTACTGCCACTTCCCCCCTCCCCCGCCTTCTGCCAGCACTTGGAGGGTTCTGGAGTGGGGCTGTGCCTACTGGGCATCATGTAGTATTTAAATGATTCAATTTGGGAACTTTGGTCCTGAGCCTGTTACAATAAATCACCTCTATTAAAGCCAAGGCAGGGAGGGGAAAGGTTGGGAGCCTGAGGCGTGGTTGAGCAAGTGCGGGGTCAGATCCTGCCTTTACTTAAAGTTTTGATAAATCTGTTCTTCGTGGATTTCTTTTTTCTCTTTTCTTTCTTTCCTTTTTTTTTTTTTGAAGTCTGAGTCTCACTCTGTAGCCCAGGCTGGAGTGCAGTGGCACGATCATGACCACCCTAGCCTCAACCTGCTGGGCTCAGGTAATCCTTCCACCTAAGCACTTCAAGTAACTGCAACTACAGGTGCCGACACCACACCTGGTTAATTTTTTTTTTTTTAGAGCTGAGATGTTGCCATGCTGCCCAAAATGTTCTCAAACTCCTGGGCTCAGGCAATCTCCCAAAAGTGTTGGGATTACAGGCGTGAGCCACCACTCTCAGAATGCATTCATTTTTATATGTGTCAAATACTACATTAGAACATTATGTATCTTGATTACTGATTTCCTTTCATTTTACTCATTTCCTTAATTTTGGGCCTGAGAGAAAAGTTCCTAGTACACAGCTCAGATGGATATTACAGAAGAGTGTACTAGGTGCAGGGGAGTTGGTGGAATAAATAAACAGAAGGAAGAATGAAAGGACGTCCTATATTTCATTTCATTCACAATTCCAAATACTGAACATTGTGGTTTTCTCCCCTCAGATGGCAGCTTGCAAGACGCATGGATGTGCCTGAAAACAAAGTGAAGGTCAGTAACCTGAAATTTTAGAATAACAGTTAGTTATTCTAAAACCTGCTTCATTACTTGCACACTTTTGTCCTGGACATTGTCATGTCGATGTGTTTTTGTTGCCCTTTTTTTTTTAATTGGGAAATGAATTGTGAACGTTACAATCTGTGGCTGGAAAGTCGGATAAGGAAACCCAGCTTATAGAAATTTCCCATTACCAGAGGGAACATGACCTCCTAAAGAAAAAAAAAGTGCTGAACTACTTCTTTTATTCCTTGTATACAAATATATCCTGTGTATGTTTGTGTAAATTATAAAATATGTGTTCCAAAGTATAAATATATTTAGATATTATATATATACGTGTGTGTGTGTGTGTGTGTGTGTGTGTGTGTGTGTGTGTGTGTGTGTCTTTATACGATAAAGTTTAACTCCTAACAGTGGTATATTTTAGGTAGCACTTCTATTGTTTTGGCCTGGTCCAACAAATTGACTACTAACCCTCACAGACCAATTGAGTACGAGAGACAGTAAGCTGGGAGAAGAAGAGATTTATTCTTTGCCAGGCAAAAGGAGACAGAGTTAGGCTAATGCCTTGAAAACCATTGCCTCCCTGAACAAAGGAGCCAAGGGGATTATATAGATTATATTTTAGGAAATCATTAAGTTACATGAGACCCGTGAGGTGCATGAGACACGTGCAGTTACCTCCCTTCCAACCCCGAGATATCTGATGGTCCTCAAAAGCGGACTGGTGCTAGGTGGTGTCAGGAAGTTGTGCCACTGGTTATTTTTTTCTCTTAAATGTGTGTATGATTAGCCTGGTTGATAAGGTCGGTCCTGCAATTAAGCCTGAAGGTGTAAATAGAAAAAGGAGGTGTGTACGTTCCAAGGACAGAAAAAAATGTGCATTTTAAATTCAAGCCACTTTGGAGGTTTTGCTTGATTCTAACTACAAAATAAGCCCTCTATCTATTACTAAACTTAACTAATAAGGATACATAAAAAATAATGACTTTTTCTGGCCTGTATACAACACTATGAGGAGTTACATTGGCGTTTTCTGACATGGGAATAATGCAGATTAATGTACTAGGGGCTCAATTATACTTAATCATTTAAACCATTTAAAACCAAGCATAAACTCCTTGATTAACTATTTATATATATTTTAGGCATTGGGGCAAGGGAATAATGCACAACTAAAAGCACAACACAGGTGTAATTAGTGTATGTTTAGTTACCCTGAGACTGATGGGGAGGGGACAGAATAAAATCCAAGTGGCTGGTCCTCCTGCTGTTGTTTTTAAGTATTTGGTAAAGCTGTGTAGAGAATAGCAGCTCTAAATTTTAATATTCTGGAATATTCTGATATGTCAACCTGAGAACATAGCTAACATGATTGGTTGTGCATTATGGTATAGATAAGACCATACTTTGGAAGTTTGTCTAAACTTTGGAAGTTTGTCTAAAAAATGAGACAAACTAAAAGATTATTTTTGGACAAATTTCCATCACCTAAGAAAGAAAGAAGTGTTAGGCAAGAATTACATACACTCAAATATATGCCTTGAGAAACTGCACGCATTCAACTTTTGAAACTACCAAATGCATTAATGAATATTTTCTTGAGCAAGTTCTAACACTTAAGAGTTTTGTTTCTTTTTTGTGGTACTTTTAGGAATAGTTATGTTTTGTGGAATTTGTTGATAGTGGGAGATGGCTGTAAGTTCAGACTAGACTTTTACCTGTGTTGATATGAAATACTTTTTCATTTCATTTGGCAGTGATAACTAATTTGTTTTTTGGGGGGTTTTTTTAAGTTGGAGGGTCACTCTGTCGCCCAGACTGGAGTGCAGTGGCAGCTCCCAGCCACTGCAGCCTCGACCTCCTGGGCTCCGGCAATTCTTCCACCTCAGCCTTCCAAGTAGCCGGAATTACAGGCACACGCTACCATGCCCGGCAATTTTTTATGAGGGCTCACCAAGTTGCCCAGGCGGATCTCGAACCCGCGGGCTCAGGCAATCCACTCACCTCGGCCTCCCAAAGCGCTGGATTACAGGCTGAGCCACTGAGCCCAGCACTAATTTGTTGGTCAAGGTATCCAAAGATGATTATATGAGGCCATAGAAAACCATAAGTTGTATCAAATGAGTATTTGTGAAGAAAAGAAGAAAGGGAGGTAGGGAAGGAGACAGGGGAGGGAGGTTGGAAGGAAGGTAGGTAGGAAGGAAGATAGGTAGGTAGAGAGGAAGGGAGGGAGAGAGGGAGAGAGGGAGGAAGGGGAAGAAGGAGGAAGGATGGAAGGAAGAAAAGAACATAGGTTAGGATGCTCTTAATAACTTTTTGGAAGGAAGGAAGGTAGGAAGGTTGGGATTCTCTTAGTAGCCTTTTGATGGTGGCATCTAGAAAAGCAACCCAACAAAGTGGGCCACTAAGTGCTAGCATCCTAATACAAAAGTCCAGGCTTATAGGCCAGGAACAGCAATGCAAATTCGGGGGAAGAGAAACACAAGTTTTAGTGACTTGTTTTTCCTCTCCCTGGGTTTAACTCCATGGAAGTCTGAAGGAAAAATGACCACTAGCAGCAAATAAGGAAAAAAAATACCTAATGCCCTCATCTATTGCCAAGCCTTTCAACATAAATAACACCAAAAGCTTTTAATAGACCTTCCCTCCTCTATTTTGTAAATACAGTATCAGCTGTTTTATAAAACCAGTAGTAGGAAGAGAAACCCAGTGTCGGCCATAACACATTTTTGCCCACTTTTGACATTGGTTATGTCTATGAACCTTTGACCATTGGTACTTTTGAGTCTCCCAAAACAGTACTATTACATTAGACTTTTTAGAATATATATTCATGAGGAAGAATAAGATGGGAGAGAAAATGAGGTATTAAACATGAAGAGGAGGTCCTTTGTCTCATAAAATATGCAGTTTGAAAACTTCCAGAAGGATTAAAATACAATGAAAATCAATTAACTAGGGGCATAGAGGATAGTGCACTTTAACTGACAGGTTTTATTCGTTGTCTTTTAACAGTTGGCAAGTATTTCGGGAGTAGTGTTTTTGATACCTCCTCCGTATTACTACTGAACATCTTCAAAAATGCCTATTTGAACTTTCCTGCTTTAAAAACGCTGACTAGATTGGGGTCTTCTACTTGAGAATCAGGACTAGCTGACTGAAGATGTCCCACCAAGCTGGGCAGCCATGTCTCCTCTCCTGGAACCCAGGACTACAGGGAGAACAAAGTGAGCTGACCCTATCCCAAGCCCAAGAAGGTTTGGAGGGTAGGACTGGTTGGAGCATGCTCCCTTTCCCCCAAACTCTTAACTTGGCAATGATTTTTGAGAGATTTTGTGAATTTGGACTGCATTAGTGTCAACTTTCCACAGAACTACAAGCTAAATGATGAAAAAAGCGTCTAAGGTTTGAAGTACCCTCGTGTCCCAACAAGACAAGCCACAGACTCCCTGGATTCGCCATGACCAGACCTTTCTTTCAATACCATCTTTATAACTTTCAAGGCGTTTAGAAGATGAATGACCCTTTAGACATTTTTGAAAGAAACTTTTTGTTTTAAAATCTAATGTACCCCTGTTGATTTTTTAATTTACACTGAAGATAGGCTTTTCAAAATGGGGGCTGATCCCCTCAGTATGACATTAAAGCCACTTCCTTTTCACCAAGCTCAGCTTCCACCACAACCAGATGACAATGGTCTACTGAATAGGGGTCGGTGGCATTTGGATAGCTGACGGTCAGTTGTCTGGAAACAAACATACCACACATAGCAATAGCAGCAGGAACTGAGTCTGATTCATCAGCTACACCTGCACCTAAGGGTACAAAAAAATAATAATAATGTTAAAGGTAGGAGGAGAGAGGCAAAGAAATGAGCCAAGTCAGAGCTTGGCACATACTTGGAGCTCACTAAAGAACGGATGTGGTGTTGACTTTGCTAAGATATTTTAGCAGTAAGGAAGGAGCGTCTCCTGATGCAACTGAAAACGTTAAGGACATATAGAGTTGCCCATTGTGGTTTTTCTATTAAGACATTAAATGCTCAAGATACTAACCAGTTCCTTTTCGCTCTGATTTAAGGTTTGGTTTAAGAATAGAAGAGCCAAGTGGAGGAGACATCAGAGAGCATTGAGTTTGAGAAACATACCCCTCGTCATCCTGAGCTATCCTATCATGGTAACCCCGTGTGGTTTCTATGATGCCATGCTTATCCAGGAGTTGAATGGGAGATGGGTTCTTCTGAAGCAACTGCTGGTTGGACCACCTCTGCTGCCCATCCTGCCCTTTCCTTCTCCATTCTTGCCTCCTCCATCTTTGTTTTTTCCTCCTTTGCCTTTCCCTAGCCAGGTCCTATTTAGCCCAGTCTATTACTTTATCATTGACAGTCCTTTGGGTATCCCCATTATCTAAGGAATAGTGTCTTTTACTTATTTTTCCCAAAGCCCTTTGGGCAAAAATCGCATTTTGCCTGGCACCCCATCAGAAGCCATTCACCAAATGCCTGTTGAATGTATTAGATAAAAGCACAATGTTATTGAACTAGTTTAGAGCACATTTTTGTATTTTCAATAAAGATGTGAATGCTATGTACACTTTTTTGTGTGTCATATGGGGTTAGTAAGTTATGGACGGAAATTGCTAAGTAATTCCATTCAAATCAAATGGCATGGAGGCCTCCTCTCATTCAATGATCTGCTTGAGTCATCATCAGGAGGCTGTGCACACCACAGAAGTATCCTGAGTACTCATGGCAGCTTACACTGACCCACACATTCTCTTCCACCCTTCTCACTCAGCACCCCCATCTCACGCCCACTCTGCCCCACTGAAACAAGATACATGTACAAGATAGGGCTGGCATGAGTCCCTAAAGGCAGAACAGTGTGTTTCAAGGCAGGGCATGAAACTACAGGAGTGGAAAACAACTAAAACATAATGATAATGGGAAAGTAGCCATGCTTTTGAAAATTCATGAAGTTCTTCTTGCAACGCAAGCTTTCTTTAACATAATTTTCTGTTATAAGTGTGAATGTATTTAATGCCACTGAATTATACATTTGTTAATGGTTATAATATAATTTATCTATTGTGTATGTTTTTCCACAGCAAAAGAAAAGAAAAAGTAGACCACAAAAATGTTTTTAAAAAGTGATTAATTGTGAACATCGTGGCCATGCTGGGAAGTAATTGCCATGACTGCAGATAAGGAGCCATAGTTACACCAGAATTTTCTCTCACAAAAGTTATTTGATGGCCTGTTTCACAATGCTTATATTTCCAGCTTCAAGAAAAAATGCAATTTTCTTGAGTGAGCAGACACTTTTTGACAAGCTGTCTGCTGTTTTTCATTCCATTTTCTCTGCTACCTTCACAATTTTGAGTGACACGATGCAGCTAAGGAATTGCATTTGATGGGGTTTATTGGTACCCCAGAGGCCCCAGGTCCTGGTAAGAATGAACAAAGTCCACTAATATAGCAAGCTAAGCAGAGTCTTTTTCTCCTTCTCTTGAGATTTTCCAATTATTTTTTCTATTGTTTCCATCATGCTATGCTTTGTATAATGTGTCCCAGGTGTCAGTGTACATTAAGTCTGAATACTCTTTCCATGTGGCACATTTTGTGTCATTTTTGTCAACTCCTGCCCATCCTTTTGATTTTTCTATATTCACACTGAAACGCTCGGCAGCCTTGAGATACTCAGAAATGGGCAACCAAAGTGGAAAAAGTGGAGGAGGAAGTTTGAAATCATGCTTCTATTATCCCTCCTGTTGGTGATCAGATTCATAAAAAATTTACACTATCCAAAGCCATTTTCAGTAATATATGTTTTCTTTATATCTCAGAAAAAAATATTTCCTATAGTTATTTGGAATTAGTTGTCATGTATCTGATAAGTTATCTCTTAGAATAATAGGCTGAGAAGTTGTCTAGCTCTGGTAGACTAGATTCTGAACTTCCAAAGCAGAACTCTTGTGATTTAACTAATTAAAATTTATAGAATTAGAGTTAGAATGCCTCTTCACTTAAAAATCATATAATTGAATAGAAACTGATCTTGAACCACATACTGTTGAGGTAGCATGTAATGGAACAAGTTCAAGGGGCTGGGTAAGGAACAAGTTACAATTTGTTTTTGCTAGGGCATATTATTGGAGACAGTAATCGTACAGCCCTTATCTCCTTTTTTTATTATAAAGATGTGGAGTACAATTCAGGGTTAGGTATACAAACGTTGATTATGCAGGTACCCTTGTTGATGAGGTGTGCTCCTCCCTCCCCTAGCAGTTTCCTTCAACTGTCAATCCCACCCCCCTCCCCTGACAGTTTCCCACTGCTACCAATCCCTTTCTTGTAGTATTATAATAATTGTTCAAGGTCCGCTTATGAGTGAAAACATATGGTACTCTGTTCTTTGTCTCTGTGATAGATCATTGAGTATGATCGACTCCAAATCCATCCAAGTTGCTGCAAAGTCCATATGTTTGTCCTTCTTTATGGCTTCATGATATTCCATTGTGTATATGTACCACATTTTTTTATTCAGTCCAGCTTCGATGGGCAACATGGTTGGTTCCATGTTTTTGCTATTGTGAATAGAGCTGCAACAAACATACGTGTGCAGGTATCTTTTCTTGGAGAATGATTTGAGTTCTTCCGGGTATATTCCCAAAAGGGAAATTGCTGGGTCATATGGAAGGTCAATTTCTAGTTCTTTCAGAAACCACCACACTGTATTCCAAAGAGGTTGCACTAGTTTGCATTCCCACCAGCAGTGTAGAAGGGTTCCTTTTTCTCCGCATCCTCACCAGCATCTGTTGTTGTTTGTTTTATTAATGATGGCCATTCTTGCTGTGGTTAGATGGTATCTCAATGTGGTTTTGATTTGCATTTCTCCGATGATGAGTGAGGCTGAGTACTTTTCCATGTGTCTGTGAGCTGCCCATATATTTTTTGAGAAGTGTCTATTTATGTCTTTTGCCCACTTTTTAATGAACCTTTTTGTTTTTTCCTTTCGTCGCATTTGAGTTCCTTGTAGATCCTAGATGTTAGGCCTTTGTCAGATATATAGTTGGCACATATGTTTTCCTATTCTGTGGGCTGTCTCCCTGTTCTCTTGATGGTTTCTTTTGCGTTGCAGAAGCTTGTTAGTTTGATGAGGTCCCACTTGTTATCTTATTTCTTAAAGTATGGATGGGCATTTAGGGTTCTGAATAGGAATTGGTTGCCTGTTCCAATTTCCATCAGGGTGTCTCCTGCATTTTCTAAGAATTTTATAGTTTCAGGTTTTACGTTTAAGTCTTTGATCCATTTAGAGTTAATTTTTGTGTGGTGATAGGTAGGGGTCCTGTTTCAATCTTCTGCATGTGATTAGCCAGTTTTCCCAGCACCATTTACTGAACAGGTTCTCCTCTCCCCAGTGATTGTTGTTTCTCCTTTTTATTAGTTGCTAGCATCTATCATGCCATCACTCTGTGACAAGCAATGAAATTATTTTCTTGGATAATTTTGTCTGATGTTCAAACAAATCCTATAGTGAGATACTAGTATCTTCATTTAAAGAATAAGTAATTTGTCCATGGTCACAAAGCTAATAAGAGGACCAGAATTTGAAGCGAAATCTGTCTGCCTGCAGAGCCCAAGCTTTGTCAAGTTTAATACAGGGGTCATTCACTGGTTTACAATATCCTAGCTGTTTTACCTTGGGTGACATACCTAACCTCTATGGTTTCATCATTCTTTCTATGAGAATATTATGTCACAGAATTGATGAGAGGAATAAATGACATAATATCTGTAAGTGACTTATCACAGTGCTCAGCCACAGAGTAAGCACAAAGAAATGTTTTCTACTATTATTCCATATTATCTCCTATCATCACATTATAACATGTTGTACCACCTTTCCTATGTGGCATAACAGAAAGTGACCTGATTCAAAGTCAGGTGGTATGGGTTCTTGCCACAGTTCTATGACTATTTTTGTTACCTTCAATAGTCACTTAATCCACCATATCTCTATTGTCTCACCCATAGAATCATGACAGTAATAGCCTGACTGAAGTATTTGGATTAGGTTTTGTAGTGAAAATTGATCAGGCCTGTTTCAAAAAATCAGAAGAAAATAATGGAATCGGGCCGGGCTCGGTGGCTCAGCCTGTAATCCCAGCACTTTGAGAGACCAAGGTGAGTGAATTGCCTGAGCCCGCAGGTTCGAGACCAGCCTGGGCAACTTGGTGAGACCTCGTCTCTACAATATATAAAAAGTTAGCTCATGCCTGTAGTTCCAGCTATTTGGAAGGCTGAGGCATAAGGATCACTGGATCCCAGCAGGTCAACACTGGGGTGGCGGTGAGCATGCTACTGCACTCTAGCCTGGGCGACAGAGTGAAACTCCAACTAAAAAAAAAAGAAAAAGAAAATAAAGGAATAAATGTCTTAGGAAAAAAGGATCATTTTATACATTGTTTTCTAGAGTTTGGAGAGTACTATTCATGTTTATACTCCCCACTCCACTTTCTCAGACCAACACTTACCATTTGTCCTTTCTTGCAAAAGACGGAGGGAAAAAAATCAGATGGGCCGGGCTCAGTGGCTCAGCCTGTAATCCCGCGCCTTTGGGAGGCTGAGGTGAGTGGATTGCCTGAGCCCGCGGGTTCGAGACCCGCCTGGGCAGCGAGACCTCACCTCTACAATAAATCAAAAAATCAGCCGGGTGTGGTAGCGCATGCCTATAATTCCGGCTACTTGGAAGGCTGAGGCGGAAGGATCGCTGGAGACCAGCAGGCGAGGCTGCGGTAGCCGGGAGCGGCCACTGCACTCCAGTCTGGGCGACAGAGTGAGACTCCAACTCAAAAAAAAAAAAAATCAGATGAAGTGAATAACATGGGGAGAAAATTTTAAGGTAAACAGAATGGACGTTTGATGATTGTAAAGGCTTGTCCATGTTTTGGCTGTGATAATGTGGTTGTCTGGATAAAAAAGGTCTATGATTTAAACATACACCCTGGAATATTTAATAATTAAATTTTGTGATGTCTTGATTGTCTTCAAAGTAATCTCAGGTAGGATGCAGGGATGTTGGAGAATTGACAAGACTATTGATGAGAAAAGACTGGATATAAGTGATAATTGTTGAACATGAGCGATTTTTAATTTCTGATTGAGAAGGTAGTTTAGGTAATTTTTAAAATTCTTGAGCAGTAGAATGTATGGAGACCCCCCAAAACCCAGAATTTATTCATAAAAAATTGTGTAGTCTTACGAGGGGGGACCCCCAAAAAACCGGAATTATTTTTTGGAGGGTGGGCCCCTTGTCATACAGGCTTCCTCCACTAGGAACCCATTGGAATCTGTGTACCAGGTAGCATTGTTGTGAGAGACTGTGTTTGGTGAGAATGTTCACCAATGTCAGCCATGATACTTTCTTGATCATGTGATATGGGTAGATTGTTCTTTCTGCTTTGCACTTTTGTGAACTGCTTGAATTTTTATAATGGGATATTATGCATTTTATGAATATAATAAAGTGTTACCTTTAAGAGACAATGGAAAGAAATTGGATTTTTTAAAACCCATCAACTTTTTTATTTTGTTGGTTTTGAATAATGTGAAATACTCCTCAATCGGATCCCAGCAGCAGCTGCAGCGCTGTCCTATTCTCTGGCTCTCCTCGCCATCTCTTCTCTTCACTTCTGGAAACATGGCCTCTGGTGTGGCTGTCTCTGATGGAGTCATCAAGGTGTTCAATGACATGAAGGTACACAAGTCTTTGACACCAGAGGAGGTGAAGAAGCACAAAAAGACAGTGCTCCTCTGCTTGAATGAGGATAAGAAGAACATCATCCTGGAAGAGGGCAAGGACATCCTGGTAGGTGATGTGGGCCAGACTGTCAATGACCCCTACTCCACTTTTGTCAAGATGCTGCCAGACAAGGACTGCCACTATGCCTTCCATCATGCAACCTATGAGACCAAAGAGAGCAAGAAGGAGGATCTGGTGTTTATCTTCTGAGCTCCTGAGTGTGCACCCCTTAAGAGTGAAATAATTTATGCCAGCTCCAAGGACGCCATCAAGAAGAAGCTGACAGGGATCAAAAATGGATTACAAGCAAACTGCTACAAGGAGGTCAAGGACCACTGCACTCTGGCAGAAAAGCTGGGGGGGCAGTGCCATCATCTCCCTGGAGGGCAAGCCTTTGTGACTCCCTTCTGGCCCCATGCCTGGAGTATCTGATAGCCCTAGAACTGCTCTCGGGGATAGCAGGCTGCCTCCTTCCCACCAGATCGGAGGGATTGGGGGCATCCCAGCAGGGGAAGGGCAATCCCTTCACCCCAGTTGCCAAACACCCTCCCCGCCCCCCGATTTCCCTCCTCCATCCCTGACAGTTCTGGCCTTCCCAAACCGCTTTTGATCGTAATTTCTCTTATGTTGAAGCAGACCAAGTTTCTACCCCCCTCCCGCCCCTGGGCACTCTAGTTTGGGAGGGGATGTATTTTTTTTTTAACAAAACCCCTACTCCCCACTGTTCCTCCACCTTACCACGCTGCCAAATTCTAATCACATAGTGACTCTGTACTTGTCTGTTTAGTTCTGTGTACAAATGGAATATTGCGGAGATGACCCCTCCCCATGCTGGCTGGTTCCTCTCCCTTTTCCTTTGGTCCTGACCATTCATGGAAGCAGGACCAGTAAGAGACTTTTGATTTTAAAAAAAAGTGAAATACTCATAAACTTGAATCATCAGATAAAATACAGGATCCACAGTTAAATTTGAAATTCAGATAAACAATGATTGATGTTTATATAAATATCTCCCAAATATCAGTTGGGATATATTTATCCAAAAAATTTATTTTTTTATAGATTCAGGAGGTGCATGTTTGTTATATGGGCATATGTTGTGTAGTGATGGGGATTGAGCTTCCGGTGACCCATTCACCAGATAGCAAACATTATATCCCATAGGTGACTTTTGAGTCCTAACTACCCCTTTAGTGTCCCCAATCTCTACTATTTCCATCTTTATGATCATTTAGCTACCATATATAAATAACCATGTGGTGCTTGGTTTTCTGTTTCTGAGTTAGTTCACTTCGGCTGATGTTCTCCATTTCCATCTATGTTACTGCAAAGGATATGATTTTAATCTTTTTTGAGAACTGCATAATATCCCATGATGTATGTGCCACTTTTTCTTTATCCAGTCAATTATTGATGGGCACATATGTTGGTTCTATGATTTTCCTATTGTGAATAATGCCACAATGTACCTACAAGTATCTTTTCTGTATAATGATTTCTTTTCTTTTCGTAGATACCTAATAGTGGGATTGCAGGGTAGGATGGTAATTCAGTTTTTAGTTCTTTGAGAATTTTTAATTCTTTGAGGAGGGGGTAACATGGTAACACAAGGGGTAACTAGTTCTCTACCAGGGGAAGTGAGGGCCAGCTAGAAGCCCAAACTTCATCTGCATGCAGCTTACTTATGTTGTAAGCCCTCTTCACTTGTACCTCACAACTCTAAAATAAAAATTACATAAATAAATAGAAATCTCCATACTGTTTTCCACAGAGGTTGAACTAGTTTACAACCCACCAACAATGTATGAGCATTCCCTTTTCTCTGAATCTGCACTAACATTTGTTGTTCTTTGACTTTTTAATAATACCCATTCTGGCTGGTGTAAGATGATATCTCATTGTGGCTTTAATTTTCATTTTTCTGATGATTTGTGGTGTTAAACATTCCTTCATGTTTGTTGACTGCTTGTGTGTCTTCTTTTGAGAATTGTCTATTCATGTCCTCTGCCCACTTTTTTGCTTTTCTGGTTGAATTGTTTGAGTTAATTGTACATTCTGGACATTAGTACTTTGTCTAAGACATAATTTGCAGATATGTTCTCCCATTCTGTAGGTTTTCTCACTCTGATGATTTTTTCTTTTGCTATGGAAAAGCTTTTAGCTTGTCTCATTTGTCTATTTTTGTTTTTGTCTCATTTACTTTTGGGGTTTTCATCATAAACTCTACCAGGGTGGCCACTGTCCAGAGAGTTTTTTCCTAGGTTTTCTTTAAGGATTTTTATAGTTTGAAGTCTTATATTGAAGCCTTTAATTCCTCTTCAGCTAATTTTTGTATCTAGTAAGAGGTAGGGGTGCAGCTTCATTCTTCTGCACATGGCTAATCAGTTTTCTAGCACCATTTATTGAACAGGGTGTCCTTTCCTCATTGTTTATTTTTGTCAGCTTTATCAAAGATCAGTTGGTTGTAGGTTTGTGGGTTCTCTATTCTGTTCCATTGATCTATCTGCCTATTCTTATACCAGTACTGTGTTGTTTTACTTACTATAGTCTTGCAGTATAATTTGAAGTCAAGCAGTGTGATGCCTCCACTTTTTTTTCCCACTTAGTATTGCTTTAGCTATTTGGACTCTCTTTTCATTCCATATAAACTTTAGGATTGTTTTTTGTAGTTCTGTGAAAAAATGATGTTGGTATTTTGATAAGGATTGTGTTGAATCTATACATTGCTTTGGGCAGTACGGTCATTTTAACAATATTGATTCTTCTGATCCATGAGCATAGGATGTTCTTCTGTTTGCTTGTGTTGTTTATAATTTCTTTATCACTTTCATAGTTCTCCTTGTAGACATCTTTCACCTCCTTGGTGAAGTGTATTCCTAGGTATTTTTCATGGCTATTGTATGTGGTATTGAGCTCTTGATTTGTTTGCAGGCTTGAGCATTATTGGTATATAGAAAGGCTACTGAGTTATTTTTATTTTTATTTTTTTGAGTTGGAGTCTCACTCTTTCACCCAGACTGGAGTGCAGTGGCTGCTCCCGGCCACCGCAGCCTTGACCTGCTGGGCTCTGGCGATCCTTCCACCTCAGCCTTCCGAGTAGCCAGAATTACAGGCGCGCGCTACCACGCCCAGCTAATTTTTTGATTTTATTGTAGAGATGAGGTCTTGCCTGCCCAGGTGGGTCTCAAACCCACGGGCTCAGGCATTCCACTCACCTCAGCCTCCCAAAGGCGCAGGATTACAGGCTGAGCCACTGAGCTCAGCTACTGATTTTTAGATATAAATTTTGTATCCTGAGACTTTACTGAAGGCATTTATCAGGTCTAGAAGTCTCTGAGAGAGGTCTTTATGGTTTTCTAGGTATATAATCATGCCATCAGTAAGCAGAGATAGTTTGACTTCCTCCTTGATGATTTTAATGCCTTTTATTTCTCTCTTGCTGGATTGCTCTTGCTAGGGCTTCCAGTATGATATTGAATAGGAGTGATGAAAGTGGGCATCCCTATCTTGTTCCAGTTCTAAGGGGGAAAGTTTTCAGCTTTTCCTTATTAAGTATTTTGTTGACTATGGGTTTGTCATATATGGCTCTTATTATTTTGAGATAAGTTCATTTAGTGCCTAGTTTGTTGAGGGTTTTGTCATAAAAGGATGTTTCATTTTATTGAATGCCTTTTCTGCATTTATTGAGATTATCATATGGTTTTTGTTTTTAGTTTTGTTTATGTTTATTTATTGATTTGTGAATATTGAGCCATCCCTGGAATAAAACTCACTTGGGTGTGATGGATTATTATTTTGATGTACTGTTGAATTTGATTGGCAGTATTTTGTTAAGGATTTTTGCATCTATAGTCATCAGAGATACTGACTTGTAGAATTTTTAATTGTTATTGTTATTGGGCCCTACTTAATTTTGGTATCAGTGTGATACTGATTTTGTAGAATGAGTTGGGAAGGAGTTCTTTCTCCTTGATTTTTTGGAAATACGAGGGGCGACCCCCCAAATAGAATTTATTTATTAAAAATTGTGTATTTATTCCTACGTTTAAACTACAGTCACCTTCAAAGTATTCTTCGTTTGATTCAATACACCTATTAAGACACTTTTTCCACAGCTCAAAAAAGTCTTTGAACTCATCAGTTTTGATTGCTGCCTTTTATTGTTTCTGCCATTTTTCTGTTTTACCTCTTCAACGTTGAGAAAACATTTCCCTTTGAGGACATTTTTGTCATTCAGGGAAACAAACAAACAAAAGTCACTCAAAGTGAGATTGGGTGAATAGGGGGGGTATTTTTTTTATTTTTTGTAGAGACAAGGTCTCTCTATGTTGCCTAGGCTGGCCTTGAACTCCTGGGCTCAAGCAATCCTCCCACCCCGGCCTCCCAAATTGCTGGGATCACAGGCATGAGCCATCATGGCCAGCCTACACGCGCTTTTCTCTGCTGAGTAGCATAGGAGGGCTGCTAGTGTGTCCCCTTGGAAGGGTAACACTCTGTTTTTTCACACTTTTAGAGTCATTTCTTTGGATCTTTCTCATCTGAATGAACTATAGTGACTAGTTCTATGGGTACTATGAATACAGACAGCTTGTATATGCAGGCTTTCCTGAGTGTTGGTTGTAGTAGCAATGTACTGGGGGTGTAGAAAAGCTCACTGCCTCCTGTGTGGCTGGGATGAAGGGGTTCTCTTCCACTTGTTCCTCAGTGGTGTGCACTGATGTCAGCAGATTTCCTATTGCGTTGCGTCATTCAACCTTGAGGCCAGCAGATGGCACCTATGAGTAAAAGATGACTACTGATGAAGTGAATGAGTATTTACTTGGTTCTGGTTTACTGGAAAAAAACCTGTTGTCTCAGGTAGTGAATTGATTTGTGGAGAGCACAGTGGTCTGAGCACCTAGTTCAGCCCTGGAGGGTTGAGGACCGAGATGGGTGGGGCCAGACCAAACAGGCCCACCTACAGATCTACCGATTTCAGGCTCAAGCACCAGATGCAAGGTAGTGCCTGGTGTGCAGCTGCTGAGTGCTCAGAGATGTGCCTCAGCATGGTATTGGGAGATAGGCATTGCCCCAAGTTCTCTATACAGGAAGAGGAAGGTGGCCTAACCTCCTAATCCAGCAGAGTCAGACCTTGAGATGCCTGTTAATATCTCTGAGCATTGAGCAGAATCAAGAACTCTACCCCTGGATGAAGGGGGCAAGACTCTTAATCCAGGAGAGTGGATGTGTTCAATGTCTGGGAATATACCTTAATGAACTGATAAGTGGCTGCTGTAAAGTTATTTGCAGGGGATGGGGAGGCAACTCAAGCTCCTATTCCAGGGCAGCAGATGCCCCTCTGGCCTGGTGAAATGCCTGGGGAGGAGGAAGAGAGATCACCACCCCCACAGGGTCTTTGCACAGAAAAGAGGAGTGATTCTCATTCCTGGACCATGATCATATGTGTGCTGTCTGGAGTTATGCCCAGGTGTAGGGCAGAGGGAATACTGCTGTACCAGGTTATTTGTGTAAAAGGGAGTGGCATGCCAAAGTTCTCTTGGGGGAGGCAGGAGCACCAGAAACCTGGGAATATGTCTAGGTGTAGAGCAGAGAGTATGCTATTGCAACAGGGTCTCTGCTCAGGCAGAGAGGGGCAGCTCAGATCCATAATCTGGGTATGTGGGTGCACCAACAGCCTGAAAGTACGCCCTGGTGAGTAGCAGAGTGATCATCATTACACGAAAATATTTTCAGGGTGAAGAGAAGGGCAGCTCGGGCTGCTAATCAGGCATGCAGGTGCTTCGAATATCTGTTGATGTGTCCAGTTGTGAAGTGGGAAGAGTGCCCCTGTACCAAGATTCCTGTGGCAGAGGGTGGAGCAGCTCAGGCTGCTGATCCTGGTGGGTGGGTTTTCCAGATGCTGAGATTATGTCTCCCAGCAGGGTGCAGAGTAGTCACTGATGTCACAAAGGTCATTACAGGGAGAGGAAGGGGTAGCTCGGGCAGCTGATCTGGCCAGGTGGATGAGCTGAATACTTAGGAGTATGCCCAGACTTGAAGAAGAAACACCACTTCACCATAAGCTCTTTATCAGAAGGGCAGAATAGCTCAGCTGCCCATCCAGGCAGGCAGGTGTTCCAAATGCCTAAGGAGATACCTGGGCATGGAGCAGTGTGGGCCCCTCCCCTTAGCAGGGTGCCTGTCTTAAAGGGTAAGGGAGCTCAGGATGCTGATCCATTTTAGTGGGTGCTCTAAATGTCTGGAGATGTGCCTGGGTATGGAGTAGAGGAGGCCGCTCAGCACCAATGCACTGCACAGGAGGGATAGAGCTGCTCAGGCTGCTAGTCCACGTAAGCTGGAGCTCCAAATGCCTAAGAAGTGACTAGGCATGAAGCACAGAGGGCCTTGTTGCACAAAGATCATTGCAAAGGAAGGGTGGGGCAGCTTAGGCTGCTAGTCTGAGTGTGTAGACATGGGGTTTGCTTGCTCCATGGTAGTGGAGGGGCACACTTCTCCTACTGACTAGGGAGACAGGATGGGGCACTATGCCTGATTCTGGGTCACAAAGCTGACGCTGGCTTCAAGTCTTGCTACCTGGGAGAAACCATGAGTTCAACAACTCTTCTACCTCTCAGGCTGCTGATTCAGGTGCAGAGGAATGGGGTCCCTTCTGCTGGTCTCCCACTGCTTAGACTGGTATTCCAGATGCACAGGAGTGAGGTGCCTCCTTTTCCTCAGTATTGCTTGTGCACGCTACCCTGACTAGCCCAGAAGGGAGGCTGGGACACTTAGCAGTAGTATGCACTGAACAGTTCCGGGTTACAAAACTGACCTTGGCTACATGATCCACTATTCATGACAGATCACGGCTACAGCAACTTTACTGCTGCTCAGGCTGCAAGTTCAGGATTGTGGAAATAGGGGCCCCTTGCTGGGCTCTTGTAATTTAGGCTGCTATCCCGAATCAACAATAGCATCCTCCTCTTGGACCTGGTTCTGAGAGAATGCTGGCAGCTTCACCCGATGTCTTTTCCTCTCACCAATTCTTGGCCTCTCCCTGAGTCAGTTTCAAGGTGCAGGAGAAATCAGATGTTCTCTTGTGTCCTGGGTTGAGCAGCAGGAGGAATGAGGTATTCTCACGTGGCCTGGGTTGAGCAGATCCCCAGTTGAAAGGCATGTTTCAGAGGAAAACTTTTGGCTCCAGCCTGTGTGCCGGGGCTACACGCACTTTAAAAAAAAAACAAAAACAGGATTTATTAAGAGGACAGAAAGGCTCCCACAGTGGAAGAAGACCCGAAAGGGTTGCCCGGTTTTGTTTTTTTGAGTCAGGGCCTCACTCAGTTGCTCAGGCTGGAGGGCAGTTGCACAATCATGGCTCACCACAGCTTCAACTTCCGGGCTCAGGCATTCCTTCTGCCTCAGCCTCCTGAGTAGCTGGGACTACAGGCGTGTGCCACCGTGCCCAGCTAATTTTTCTGATTTTTTGAAGAGATAAGGTCTTGCTATGTTGCCCAGGCTGGTCTTGAAATCCTGGCCTCAAGCAATCCTCCCACCGTGGCCTCCCAAAATTTTGGGATTATAGGCTTGAGTCATCATGTCTGGCCTCCTTGCACTTTTTTCTACTGAGTGGTTTAGTGGAGGCTGTTTGCCCACCTCCTCCCCCTGGCATCTGGGGCGTCCTTTGTCATTGAAGCTCGCTGAGTTGATCTTTCCACACTGTTTGCTATGTTCAGGAGGGTGAGGCATGCTGAAAGCCTCTAATTTGCCATCTTGGGGGAAAAAGAAAAAAAGAGTATTTGGTGTTTATCCGTAATTCAAATTGAACTTGGGCTATGTATTTTTATTTGCTTTATCCAGCAACTGTAAAATTTACATACTGTCAGTTGCTTAGGAAATCTTTGAATATTTTGTCCTTTTTCTTCCTGTCCAAGTGTGACTTTTCTTTAATTGAGGAGAGAGTTAGAAAAAAAATTTACTTCAATTTGAGCCATTACTAGAGAGAGAGAGAGAGAGAGAAAGAGAGAGAGAGAGACAGCACTCAAAACACAACAGAACTGGCTGTTATTCATACAGCTGCTCTGTGAAATGCATCCTATGGCCCAACATCCTTCCCCTTAGTTCTATCAAGAGGCTAAGAAAGACTAGGTCTCTTTTAATCTGGCATTGGGTTTGGGCAGGATGGAGAGTAAGTTTCATGCAGAACCAAAAGGATGGAGGAAACCTGTTGCCCTGCCAGCACAATTACACACACACACACACTTCACGTCAGCACAGGTCCTCCCTAGGCTTGGGAAAGTGTTTTGCCACAGGTCCAGAACTATTACCAAGGTTTCTTCACCTTAGTACCTGGGAGCCCAGGCAAGATCTTCCCAAGCTTGCGAGAGCACCCCCTTCTCCTGCAGCTTCCTGAGCCCAGCAATAGTGGTGGCTCAGTTATCCAGCTCACGTAGCCTGGAGGAGGAGGCCTTGGGCTCCAGGCGGAACGTCATAGTTCATCCAAAAGCCTCAAGCCCAGCAAATCATCCTGCTCCCTATAGGGCTACCACTTCCACTCTCACTCTTGCTCTCAGTCCAGGGACCAGAATGGCCTCAGCCATCAGCTGGGTAGCTTCAAGCCACAGTTCCTGAAAACAGTCCTACCACTTCTGCTTAAGTCCTGGTGCTAAGAACAGCCCTCTAAGCTCTGGAGCATCCCCTTAGCTTCTGAATCCTTATTTTAAGGTGTCTACCTTGACTAGCTTCCTGGACAAGGAGAGGGAGGAAAGCTTGTGATAGGATTGAGTGAGAAAGATGCATCTTCTGTCACATGAGCCCATCTGCCTGCAGTGTCACTTCACTTGTCTTATTGCTTCTGACCTTTCACGTTTCACTTCCCTTGCCTGCCTTTTCATCCATTTCTATCCCTTTTGTCAGTCAATCCCTGCAACTTCTTATTCACCCTTCTCCCTTACATTCTCATTAATTCTCTGATTCTTCTCTTCATATAGTTCCCTGGTGTCCCTCTACCTGTTTTCTGGCTTGGAGCAAACATGTCCATCATACATCACAAATCTACTGGAATTGTAGCATTTACTTACTATATGTTGATATCATTCTGGAGTATTTATTTATTCCCCACTAGATTTCATGGAAAGGAGGAGATTTATTTTATTTATCATATAATTTGTAGTGCCTAACACTTTGTGAGAGGTCGGGAAGATGGCGGCTGAGCCAGTCAGACTATGCGAGTCCCCATGTGAATGAGTGAGTATATGGGAAATTTTGTGTACATGCTGGTGAGTGAGTGGGCGTGTGAGTGGCTGACCGAGTGAGGGCTAGGAAGCTGGTGGCCAGGGCTCTCCTGGTGCAGCAGCTGGTGCCACAGCTGCTGGACTTGGACCTTAGCAATTCCCAGGACGCAGAAGCTGAGTGCCATTTTCTTTTTCTTTTCTTCTTCTTTTTTTAATCAACAAACCCTCCCTAGGAAGAAAATGCTGGGAGAGACTAAGGCTCGTGAGCAAGTGACCAAGCCCCTAGGGCAACAACTGATGCTGTAGCTTCTCTGCTTTGTCCCTGGCTCTTCTCAGGTCACAGAAGCTGAACGCCATTATTTTTTTTAAACAGACAAAAGTGGCAGGGAAAAAATATCACCC
The DNA here is from genome assembly GCF_000164805.1 of Carlito syrichta. Classification (NCBI taxonomy): domain Eukaryota; kingdom Metazoa; phylum Chordata; class Mammalia; order Primates; family Tarsiidae; genus Carlito; species Carlito syrichta. The sequence goes on from NW_007259457.1 coordinate 103,999, forward strand.
CAGGCTCTCCCTCACTGGTCCAGCAGGAGAGAGACTGCCGGCTCCTGGCTTTGCCTCACCATTTCAGCGCCTGACAGAAAATTGGCAGCAGGGGCTGTGGAGGGAGTCCAGAGGCAAAGTCCCACGGAGTAAGACAAGAGAGACAGCCCACCACCATCTTGAAGGCAGGGCAGGAAAGTGCTTCAACTTGCTTACCACGGAGCAGCAGACCCAATCTCTGTGACTGGTGGATCAACTACTCAGGGACTGATCGTGACCCAGAGGGAATATCCTGAAAGCGCAAACTTCTGAGGGACCTGGAGTCCTGCGTTCCAGGTGCCCCACTCCCTACCCTGATCCAGTCAAGGGACAAAGGGTGTGGCCAGAAAAGGACAAGGAAGAACACCAAAGAGATCAGTGGTGAGTCTGGGGCTGACCCAAACCGCCTCCTCCCTAGCAATCCTCTGAACGTCAGACCCATACAGCTGGGCCACGACAAACCCAGGTGGAGCCTGAATGTCAGTCACAATAGGAGAACTCCTTTCCAGGATAAGCCTGACTGGGGCACCCCCTGGGGAAGAGACAATCCCATATCTCCCCACCAGAGATCTTCCTGACCATATGAGAGTGGGAGGGGAGGACTGCAGCACCACCTGCCTCCATTGCCCCACCTCCTTCCTTGCTTTGGACACTGAGGAGAAGGTGAAAGAGGTGGCTCTGCAGGAGAGATCTGATAAGATGAACAATTACAGAGCCTGCCACAAGAGGGCAGGTTTTTTTTTTAAATTTTCAATTTTTAAAAAATGTTTAAAAATTTTTGACTGAGCCGGGCTCGGTGGCTCAGCCTGTAATCCCGCGCCTTT
>NW_007259457.1:105461-106263 GCF_000164805.1 Carlito syrichta
TGTGTGTGTGTGTGTGTGTGTGTGTGTGTGTGTGTGTGTGTTTTCAATTGTTTTTTTGCATTGGTTTCTGCTTTGCATCGTCATATAGAATGGTGGTGAGGAGTGGGTCTCATGGAACACACACCACAATAAGTGAACATTGTAATTTGCAAGTACTTTCTGAACTAGCGCCCCATCCCCTATCTTATTCGAATTTCAAAAACTACAAGAGACAGCAAAGCTTCCCATCCACTGTCCTATTTCAAAATAGAACAAATCCAGAGCCCAGATCAGGGAAGAATAGAGGACGGAGCAAACATCAGAAGGGAAAGCCTCTCCCATTAACACTGAATGACAGAACTAAAGAGAAAAACAAGAAATCTGTCACAAATGAGGAAAAACCAAAGGAAGACCTCAGGCAATTTCAAGTGTACCAAAAACAAACTTCTGAAAAATCAGACCTTGTTGCCCAAACAATGGAAGTCACTAACGACTGACCCCAGAATACAACAGGGATTAGGGAATGGATGGAAAGAGTGAATAAGACTCAAGAAAGAAGATACAACACTGAAAGAACTTGTAACAGAGATTTTGGCAATAAAAAATTTCACCCAGAGCCGGGCTTGGTGGCTCAGCTTGCAATCCCGCACCTTTGGGAGGCTGAGGTGAGTGGATTGCTGAGCCCACGGGTTCGAGACCCACCTGGGCAGCGAGACCTCATCTCCACAATAAATCAAAAAAATCAGCCGGGCATGGTAGCACATGCCTGTAATTCTGACTACTTGGAAGGCTGAGGTGGAAAGATCGCCAGAGCCCAGCAGGG
>NW_007259457.1:106283-129467 GCF_000164805.1 Carlito syrichta
GGGAGCGGCCACTGCACTCCAGTCTGGGCGACAGAATGAGACGCCAATGCAAAAAAAAAAAAAAAATTTCACCCAGGAAATAAGTAACAAGTTGACAAGCATGGAAAGCAGAATTAATCTAGCTGAAGAAAGAATCTCAGAACTTGAAGACCAGAACATGGAATTAACCCAATCTTTAAAAAACATAGAAAGAAGACTCAAAAAGAACAAAGCCTACAAGAGATGTGCAATTATATCAAGAGGCTAAACCTATGCCCGATTAGTATCCCAGAAGAAGAAAGGGAAATGGAGAACAACTTGGAGCAGGTATTCCAGGAGGTAATCCAAGAAAACTTCCCCCATCTCACCAGAGATGTGACCAGCCAAGCACAAGAGAAACAGAGAACCCCCACAAGACATCAAATGAGAAGACCAACTCCTAGACACATAGTAATTCACCTACATAAAGCAGGCACAAAAGAAAAAATTCTAGCCAGGCTCGATGGCTCAGCCTATAATCCTGTGATTTGGGAGACTGAGGTGAGTGGACTGCCTGAGCCCACGGGTTCGAGACCCGCCAAGGCAACTTGGCGAGACCTCATCTCTACAATAAATCAAAAAAATTAGCCGGGTGTGGTAGCGCGTGCCTGTAGTTCCAGCTACTTGGAAGGCTGAGGCAGAAGGATTGCTGGAGCCCAACAGGTCAAGGCTGCAGTGGCCGGGAGCAGCCACTGCACTCCAGTCTGGGTGACAAAGTGAGACTCCAACTCAAAAAAAAAAAAAAAGAAAAAGAAAAAAGAAAAAATCCTAAAGGCAGCAAGAGAGAAAGGTCAGACTACCTACCGGGGAAATGCAGTCAGAATACCAGCAGACCTATTGGCAGAAACACTGCAAGCAAGAAGGGACTGGAGCCCTATATTCAAAGTCCTCAAAGATAAACAATTTCAACCAAGAATTTCCTATCCAGTCAACCTCAGCTTCATCAGTGATGGAGAATTAAAATCCTTCCCAGACATCCAATCCCTAAGAGATTATGCAGCTTCCAGACCAGCTCTACAGGAAATACTTAAAAACGTATTAAGCACAGAAGAAAGAAAAAAAGAATGACCATACACTTCCCAAGAGAACAGCAGAGCACAGAATCAACAGAGAATATAGTGCAACAAGAAACTTGAACACACACACATACATTAATGCCAAAGCCAAAAGAAAACAAGCAAAGAAAAAACTTTATAAGAGCCTCATGACAGCAATAAACAATCACAGTTCAATAATCAGCCTGAATGTGAATGGACTAAATGCATCACTGAAAAGACACAGAATGGCAAACTGGATAAGAAACCATGACCCAATTATTTGCTGCATTCAGGAAACTCATCTCACTACAAGAGACGCACACAGACTCAAAGTTAAAGGATGGAAAACAAGTTTTCAGGCAAATGGATCACAAAAGAAGGCAGGACTTGTGATCTTACTATCAGACAAAACAACCTTTAAGCTACCAAAAATTAAAAAATATACAAAAGGGCACTACATAATGATAAAAGGTTCAATCCACCAACAAGAAATATCCATCCTAAACATATATGCACCCAACACAAGAGCACCAGCATTTATAAAGCAACTACTAAGTAAACTAAAAAAGATATTGACTCTAACACTATTATAGCAGGGCACTTGATTACCCACTAACAGCTCTAGATAGATCATCGAGGCAAAAAATCAACAAGGAGATCAAGAACCTAAACTTGACACTCGACCAAATGGACTTAATAGATACCTATAGATTAGTCCACCCAACAACCACAGAATATATATTCTACTCATCACCACATGGAATGTACTCCAAGATCGATCACATCCTTGGTTATAAATCAAGCATAAACAAATTCCATAAGGTTGAAATATTGCCATACACACTCTCAGACTACAGTGGAATAAAAATAAATAACACCAACAAAATTTCCCCAAAACCCACAAAGACATGGACATTAAACAGCATGATGCTGAACAACTACTGGGTCAACACTGAAATCAAAGCAGAAATTAAAAGATTCCTGGAAACAAATGGAAATAAAGAAATGTCTTACCAAAACCTCTGGGATGCCATGAAATCAATTCTAAGAGGGGAATTTATATCTCTACAAGCACATATCAAGAAAATGGAAAGATCACAAGTGGAGAACCTAACAAATCACTTAAGGGAGCTGGAAAGAGAGGACCACCCAAATCCCAACTTTAGCAGAAGAATCCAAATCACCAAAATAAGAGTCCAAATATGGGACATAGAATTAAAAAAATCATAGAAAACATCAACAAAACAAAAAGCTGGTTATTTGAAAGAATTAACAAGATTGATGGACCCCTAGACAGAATGACCAAGAAAAAGAGAACAAAAGCCCAAATAAACACAATCAGAAATACAATAGCTCAAATCACAACTGACCCCAAAGAAATACAAAAGAATATCAGAGATTACTATGTACGCCTAGATGGAAACAAACTTGATAACCTAAATGAAATGGAGGACTTTCTGACATCATACAACCTCCCCAGGTTGAAACAAGAAGACATCGAGACACTAACTTGACCAAAAACAACCCAGGAAATTGACTCTGTCATTTGAAAACTACCTACAAAAAAAAAAAGCCCTGAACCGGATGGCTTTCCAGCAGAATTCTACAAAACGTACAAGGGGAGCTGATACCAATTCTTTTGAAAGTATTCCAGGCAATTGAGAAAGATGGAATTCTCCCCAAATCATTTTACAAAGCTAACATCCCACTGATACCCAAACCGGGTAAAGTTCCAACAAAAAAAGAGAACTACAGGCCAATATCCCTTATGAACATAAATGCAAAAATCCTTAACAAGATTCTAGCAAATCAGATCCAAAAACACATCTCAAAAATCATCCACCATGACCAAGTAGGCTTCATCCCCAGGATGGAGGGCTGGTTCAACATGCGCATGACCATAAATGTCATTAAATACATCAACAGATGTAAAAACAAAAGGTACATGATTATATCATTAGATGCAGAAAAAGCTTTTGATAAAATCCAGCATTCCTTCTTGATAAAAACCCTTAGACACGTAGGTATAGAAGGAACAAACCTCAAAATATTAAGTGCCATCTACGATAAACCTACATTTAATATTGGTAAATGGACAAAAACTGGAAACATTTCCCCTAAAAACTGGAACAAGACAAGGCTGCCCACTCTCACCCCTCTCATTCAACATTGTGTTGGAAGTCCTAGCTTGGGCAATTAGATAAGAGAAGGAAATCGGGGTTATCCAAATAGGAAAAGAGGAAGTCAAGCTATGCCTCTTTGCTGATGATATGATCCTATACCTTGAAAATCCAAGAGAATCTGTCAAAAACCTGCTTGCACTGATAAAGGACTTTGGGAAGGTCTCATGGTACAAAATAAATGTGCAAAAGACAGTTGCATTCCTATACACCAACAACAAGCAGGCAGAGAACAAAATTAAAAGCACAACCCCATTCACAATAGCTACACACACAAAAAATGAAATACCTCGGCATCTTCCTAACCAGAAAAGTGAAAGACCTTTACAATGAGAACTACAAAATACTGTTCGAAGAAATCCAGGAAGACACAAACAAATGGAAAAATATTCCATGCTCATGGATAGGAAGAATCAACATTGTTAAGATATCCATCCTATCAAAGGCAATCTACAGATTCAACACAATACCCATTAAGTTACCAACATCCTTCTTCTCAGACAATACAGAAATTTATATGGAAACATAAATGACCACGAATAGCCTAAACCTTAGCAAAAGAAACAAAGCAGGAAGTATTACACTTCTAGATTTCAAACTTTACTATAAGACTACAGTAATCAAAACAGCCTGGTATTGGTACAAGAACAGCACACAGACCAATGGAACAGGATAGAGATTCTGGAAGCAAAGCCTCAATTTCTCAACCAACTCATCTTTGACAAAGCCTCGACCACTAAATACTGGGGAGAGGAAAACCTCTTCAGTAAATGGTGCTGGGAAAACTGGTTGATAACATGCAGAAGATTGAAAAAGGACCCCTACCTATCACCATACACAAAAATTAACTCTAAATGGATCAAAGACCTAAACGTAAAACCTCAAACTATAAGAATCTTAGAAAATGCAGGCAACACCCTTATGGAAATTGGAATTGGCAACCAATTACTATTCAGGACCCTAAATGCCCATACCTTAAGAAATAAGATAGACAATAAGTGGGACCTCATCAAACTAACAAGCTTCTGCAAAGCAAAAGAAACCGTCAAGAGATCAGGGAGACAGCCCACAGAATGAGAAAAAATATTTGCCAACTGTATATCTGACAAAGGCCTAACATCTAGGGTCTACAAGGAATTCAAATGCACCGAAAGGAAAAAAAACAAACAGCCCATTAAAAAGTGGGCAAAAGACATGAATAGACACTTTTCAAAAGAAGATATATGGACAACTAACGGATACATGAAAAAGTACTCAGCCTCACTCATCATCAGAGAAATGCAAATCAAAACCACACTGAGATAACACCTAACCCCAGTAAGAATGGCCATCATAATAAAACAAACAACAACAGATGCTGGTGAGGATGCGGAGGAAAAGGAACACTTCTACACTGCTGGCGGGAATGCAAACTAGTGCAACCTCTTTGGAATACAGTGTAGCAGTTTCTGAAAGAACTAGAAATTGACCTTCCATATGACCCAGCAATTCTCCTATTAGGAATATACACGGAGGAACTCAAATCATTCTCCAAAAAAAGACACCTGCACACGTATGTTTATTGCAGCTCTATTCACAATAACAAAAACATGGAACCAACCATGTTGCCCATCGAAGCTGGACTGGATAAAAAAACGTGGTACATATACACAATGGAATATTATGCAGTCATAAATAAGGACAAACATATGGACTTTGCAGCAACTTGGATGGATTTAGAATTGATCATACTCAGTAATCTATCCCAGAAACAAAGAACAGAGTACCATATGTTTTCACTCATAAGCGGACCTTGAACAATTGTAACACTATAAGAAAGTTATGGGCAGTAGTGGGAAACTGTCAGGGAAGGGGGATGAGATTGGCAGTAGAGTGAAACTTCTAGGGGAGGGAGGGGCATAACTCATCAATAAGGGTCCTGCATAATCAATGTTTGTATACCTAACCTTGAATTGTACCCCACATCTTTATAATAAAAAAACACTTTGTAAGTTCCAGACATTATTCGTTGCATGAATGAACGACATATTAGGTCCCAGTTAATAATAGGATATGTAACTACAAATGTTTTGTAGGGAGTTGGTAAGGATTCATAATAAGGGTTTAAATTGGAGAGGATAAAAATCTTTTTCTGAGATGAGATGATCAGATAAATGTTGGAAGAGTGATCTTCTAAGTTGTAAATGAGCTTAGAAGAAAACTCATTTAACTTGAGAAAAGTTTTGTTAGATGGTCTCATTCTTGAACTTCAAAAATGACACAAGGGTTAGATCAGATCACTTTGAAAAAGTAATGGAGTGGAAAAACTAGGTGGTAGAGGAAGGAAAAAGGAAAGGAATTTTAATTATTGCTATTTAAGTCTTATAATAATTAATGGTTACTGGATACACCAGGAATAGTACTAAAAAAGGCAAAATTATCCCTTTGTCATTAACATCATTTGTCCCTGGGTTAGGTGGATACTACATAATCAACCCAGCTCCTATGGCCATCAGTTCAAGAATGATCTTAACAGCTTTTGAATGCTTATATTATGTATCTTGACTGTTGTTCAATTGGGGTCTTCATAGCAGCAATTTAAGCTGTTTTCCTTATACAAGTTACCTGTTGCTGCAGCTCTGGACTGAGAGCGGAGAAGGTCATCTGTTTTGGGAAAAATAGAATCTTGCAAGGCTTCCCATCCTAAATTGAGGAGAGACTGATGGAAGAAGTAGGGAGCAGTGTTTGGAGGTATGAATTCTTACAGAACTGGCCCTCCAAAGCTCTTAGACTAGAACAATTGGGCCTAAGTGAATTGCTATAGTCTCTGTATTTAAAAGTGACAACAAAACAATACTTTTTTGGTAAATTGGTAAATTTTGTGGGCTTTGATAAATTATATATTTGGTAAGTCATCATACTATACAATGTATTTTTTAAAATGATTCCTCCTGTCTAACTGAAATTTTTTTATCTTATAACCAACATCCCTTCAATGACCATCTTCCAGCTCCTGGTAACAGCTTCTTCCCTCCATCTCCATCGTCTGACCTGAACCATCATTATCTCTCACCTAGTCTACACTTAGCCTACTGTCTGCCTCTACTCATGCCATTTTCTACAATCTTTTTCCTCACCGTGCAATTTTCAGAAAGTGCAAATCAGATTATGTTCTTTCCTTAATTAGAACCATCCAAGGAAAGATGTATCACTCTCATGAATTGGAAGTTTCAACATGATATACCAATTCTTCCCAATTTGACCTATATGTTTAACACAACTTGTATCAAAATCCCAGCAGAAGGCTTTGTAGATATAGATAAACTAATTCTAATTTATGTGGAAAGTAAGAAGAACTATAGTAGCCAGAATAATTTTGAAAAAGAGTCAAGTGGGGGAAATACCTCTACCCAATTTGAAGAATTAACATAATGCAATACTAATCAAGAGAGTATGGTATTTACAGAGTCAGAGACACATAAATCAATAGAACATAACAGAGATTTCAAAACTAGATTCACAAGTACACCAACTGATTTTTGATGAAATTGCAAAAGCAATCCAATGGAGGAAAGATAACATTTTTAAAAATTGGTGCTGTGCCATTTGAACATTCATGGGTCAAAAAAATTAAAATAAACTGCCACCTAAAGTGATGTTCAAACAAAATCCTGTACATAAAATTTTATTAAAGCTCTATTTATAGTAATCAAAAGGTTGGAGGAAAAAACCCAGCTGTCCATCGACTGATCGGTGATTAAATAAACTGTGATACATCCATATCATGGGATACTACTCATGAATAAAAATGAACAAATTTTTGAGAAACATAACACTGTATATGGATTTCAATAGCCTTATGTTAAATAGAAAAAAATAAAGGTCTCATAAGTTTATGCATGTGGTCTTTGATTTATGATGGTTTGACTTACTATTTTTTGACTTAACAATGGATTTTTAAAAATGTAACCACATCGTTAGTCCAAGAGCATTTGAATCTAACAATGGTTTGCCTTATAATATTTTCAATTTATGATGGCTTTATCAAGGTGTAACCTGGATATAATTGTATGTAAGTCAAAGAGCATGGGTATAGAGTTTGTTGTTGACATCATGGTTTGTTCAGGGAATCCAGGGCTTTGGACCGTCACAAAAACAACTAGTATGCTGGTAAAAACTGTCAGAATCAACTTTTGCAGAACTATGGAACCTATTTTTTAAAAAGTACAACAATATGAGGAAAGCGTAATGAAGAAAGAAGTTGCATTCGTATAAGAGCACTTTGGCACGTTGATTGGCCTGCCTACACTCCACCAACCCCCATAACAGTGGTGGCCATGAAGACAGCAACTCAAATTTCTGGTGCAGGTTACTAGTTTTAGAGGAAGCAATTAAGGCCATATTCTCAAGTAACCTTGGTTCTGTGTTTTGGCCTCTCTAATGGCCCCCTGAAAGACTGAAACAAGGATTTGTCTCTGTTGCTAGACTCAGAACATTCTCAGAGTCAGGTAGATTCCTGCAAGGTTTTTGCTAAAAGCATTTAAAGAAAAAAGTATTAGCCACTGCTGCCTTGGGCAAAGGAAAACAGTTTAAACAAACAATAGACAAACTGAAAGGCCTGGGAAGGAAGTGACTGGGAAAGAAGATACATGGGGTATTGGGACTTTTAAAAGCTCCTGCAGTTTCAGCATTTCCACTGTTTCAGCTTTGCAGTTTGACTCATGGGCTCAGTCCATCTGGCAGTGCCCACCATACATCCTCAGCATCATCACCATGTTGCAGTTTTTCACTATCAGTTCAGATAGCAAGTCCAAGTCATTCTTGTCCATGGGGGAGTTCTTCACCAAACCTTTCAGGGGAAACTATGGTAAATATTCATTTTTGCTGGGTGAGGATGAAGAAAATACCAAGAAAGTGGTCTGAAATGCCAACGACAAGAGGTTTGAGAAGCTGACTAACTTTATTCAAACATAATCCATAATGTCATAAAGTTTGAGAATGTCACCAAGTGCGTGGACGAGTTTGAGCTCCTGGGAAAAGCACATGGCAAGCCCAAGAGTATTGTGGACAAAGGAAGTTGTCCCCCAGTTCTATATCTACATCCTCACTGACCTGAAAAACTATCTTTTTTTTTTTTGAGTTGGAGTCTCACTCTGTCGCCCAGACTGTAGTGCAGTGGCCGCTCCCGGCCACCGCAGCCTCGACCTGCTGGGCTCCAGCGATCCTTCCACCTCAGCCTTCCAAGTAGCCAGAATTACAGGCATGCGCTACCACGCCTGGCTGATTTTTTGATTTATTGTAGAGATGAGGTCTTGCTGCCCAGGTGGGTCTACGAACCCGCGGGCTCAGGCAATCCACTCACCTCAGCCTCCCAAAGGCGTGGGATTACAGGCTGAGCCACCGAGCCCGGCTCTGAAAAACTATCTTAATGAGCTATGTGAAGATAAGGAAGGGAAGAAGAAGATGAACACCAACAATGCAAAAGTCCTGGGCACTCTTTGCCAGGTGATTAAAAAATACAACTGAGATTCTGAGTTTCATATTACACATTACAAGCAGAGCCCCAAGTAATCTGCAGATGAAGTGGCTGAAAAGAACAAGCAAGATTCAGAAGGCTCTTTAGATGAGGATGAGAACAGAGTCAGTGCTGCAACTTTCCTGAAGATGAGATAAGAATCTCTTTCTGGAGAGAGCACCTCAAAAAGATAGAGAATGAAGGTGACGACTCAGAAGATTCAGAAGATCATCAAAACTGAAACTATGTTCCACATCTCCTGATGCAGACTCAGAGGAGAAAGAAGGAAAACAGACCACAGTGACCTCAGTATTTCCTAAAAAGAACCCTACCACAGAGGAGGACCAGAAGACAACTGAGAAAAAATAAGAGAATATATCCAAGAAGATGCACAATAGGAAATCTAAGTGCATGGGTGAAGAATAGGAGGACAATGAAGGCAATGAGTGAGAAAAGCTCTGGGCCAGAGTGCCTTTCATTAAGGAGGAGCCAAAAATATTTGCCAAGGGAACTAAGACTTCCCATGCTATTGGCATAAAGAAACTGAGCGAGATCCTACAGGCACTAGACAAGAAGAGAACTGACTGTGCAGCCCACATTGGGTTGCTATGGCAACTGGTTCAGATTGCTTCTGAAAACAACCCAGGGGGTACCCTCAGCAAGATCAAGTTCTTTATCATTGCCTTTCTCTATGAAAACATCCCCAACCTGGCCACATACGTGAAGCTAGAGATGTCATGAAAGTGTCTGGAGTGCATTAATGAACCGATAGGCATTCTGTTTACAAACCCCAACATCTATTGCATCTACTTGAGGTGCATCCTTCACACTTATAACAATTTTGTTTGCAAAATCCATCAATGGCAGCTTACTCCCACCCAAAGGCTCTTCAAAGTCTGAGCAACAATGGACAGAAAATGAGGGTAAGACGATATATAATAGGTATTATATATTTATATAATATTTATAAACGTATAATATATATACTATGTAATATGTGTGTAAAATCTAGAATAAGAATAAATCCAGAATAAGAATCCAGAAGTAGAGGATGTCAAAAAACAGACTGAAATTTTAAAAAAGAGAGCCAATAAAATTTTTGAAGCTGAAATCACAATAATTGAGATAAAAATAATGGGGGTTCAAGAGCAGATTTGAGGAGAAGAAAGGAAAGTATCACAAACTTGAAGACAGGTCAACTGAGATTATCCAGTCTGAGGAGCAGAAAGATAAATGAATGAAGAAAGATAATCTGGAGCATAAGAAAATTTTGAGATACCATCTAGCATACCAGCATACACATAATGTGAGTCTCAGAGAAAGAGGAGAGAGCAAAACATTTTAAACATAAAGCTATTTCATACTTAATAGACTACAGTATAGTGTAAACAACTTTTATGTGCATTGGGAAACCAAAAAATTTGTGTGGACTCACTTTATTGTGATATTCATTTTATTGCATTGGTCTGGAACCAAATCCACCATATCTCCAAAGTATTTCTATATCCACACAAAATTACATGTAATATCATACTTAATAATGAGAAATTAGATACTTTCCCCCTAAGATCAGGAAAAAGCAAGTATGTGCCCTCAAACCACTTTTATTTAGCATTCTATTAGAATTCCCAGCTAGCACAATAAGATAAGAAAAATAAATGAATGTTATACCAATTGGTAAGGAAGAAATAATACTATATTTGTTTGTGGATTATAGAATTGTCCATGTAGAAAATCCCAAAGAATTGACTTACACAACAGAGATTTATTTCCCACAATCCTGAAGACTAGAATTGTCCGAATCAGGGTTCCAGCATGGTTGGGTCTTGGTAATGTCTCTCTTTCTAAATTTCGGATGGCTGCCTTCTCACTGTCCTTACATGGTGGAGAAAAAAAGCAAGAGTGAAAGCCTTCTAGTGTCTCTTCTTACAAGGGCACTAATCCCATGATGAGGGCCCTATTCTCATGACCTCATTTAAACCTAATTTTCTCCCAAAGGCCTCATCCCAATGCTATGACATTGGGTGTTACAATTTCTGTATATAAATTTTGGAGAGACACAATTCAGTCCATAACAAGCCCTATCTCTCAATGTGACTGTATTTGGAAATAGAACCTGTAAGGAGGTAATTAAGATTAACTGAGGCCATAAGGGTGGGACCCTGATCTGATAGAATTAGTGTTCTTTTAAGATAAGCCAGAGGAAAAATACTCTGCTTCAGGAAGGAGGGGGTGAGTGATTCTAAGAGGCTTTGAGTTTGCTCAATGGGCAGAAATTGGAAACATTCCCCTTAAGGACAGGAACAAGACAAGGATGCCCACTCATACCCCTCCTGTTCAACATTGTGCTGGAAGTCCTGGCCAGAGCAATCAGGCAAGAGAAGGAAATCAGAGGAATCCAAATAGGAAAACAGGAAGCTATCCCTCTTTGTGGACCATATGATGCCATATCTTGTATACCTTGAAAACCCAAAGGAGTCTGTCAAAAACCTCCTCACACTGATAAATGACTTTGGCAAAGTTTTGAAGCACAAAATCAATGTGCAAAAGACAATTGCATTTCTATACACAAGCAACAAACAGGCAGAGAACCAAATAAAAAGTGCAATCCCATTCACAAGAGCTACAAAAAAAAGAGCTACCTCGGCACCCACCTAACTAGAGAAGTGAAAGACCTTTACAACAAGAACTACAAAACATTGCTCAAATAAATCAAAGATGACACAAACAAATTGGAAAATATTCCATGCTCACGGATTGGAAGAGTCAATATTGTCAAGATGTCCATCCTACCCAAGGCAATCTACAGATTCAATGCAATATCCATCAAATTACCAACATTATTCTTCTCAGACCTGGAAACAACAATACAGAAATTTATATGAAAACAAGAAAGAGCACAAATAGCCAAAATAATCCTCAGCAAAAGGAACAAAGCAGGCAGGAAGTATCACACTTCCAGACTTTAAACTTTATTACAAAGCTACAGTAACTAAAACAGCCTGGTATTGGTACAAGAATACACACATAGAACAATGGAACAGGACAGAGATTCTGGAAGCAAAAATATGGTTTCTCAACCAACTCATCTTTAACAAAGTCACCAATAACAATCACTGGAAAAGGAGACCATATTTACAAATGGTGTTGGAAAACTGACTGACCATGTGCAGACAAATGAAACTGGACCCCTACCTATCACCATATACAAAAATCAACTCACAATGGATCAAAAACCTAAATGTAAAACCTCAAACTACAAGAATCTAGAAGAAAATGTTGGAAACACTCTCATACACACCAGAGTAAGCAACAAATTATTGACCAAGTCCCCAAAAGCAATTGCCATAAAAGCTAAGATAGACAAGTGGAACCTCATCAAACTGGAAAGCTTTTGCACAGCAAAAGAAACGATTAGGAGAGTAAAGAGGCAACCCACACAATGGAAGGAAATGTTTGCAAATTATGCATCTGACATAAGGCTTAACATACAGAATCTACAAGAGACTTAAATGAAGTGAAAGAAAAAAAACATTAAAAAGTGGGCAAAGAGCATGAACAGACACTTCTCCAAGAAAGACACACAAGCAGCCAACAGACACATGAAAAAATGCTCAGCTTCTAAACGATCTAAAAATCAACCTTACATATGACCCCGCAATCCCCCTTCTGGGCATATACCCAGAGCAACTCAAATCACTCTATGAAAAAACACCTGCACATGCATGTTTATTGCAGCATTATTCACAGTAGCAAAAACATGGAACCAGCTGTGCTGCCCATTGGAAGCGGTCTGGATAAAAAAAAAATGTGGTACATATACATGATGGAATATTACACAGCCATAAAGAAGGACAAAATTATGAACTTTGCAGCAACTGGGATGGGCTTAGACTCTATAATACTCAGTGATCTATCACAGAAACAAAGAACTGAGTACCACATGTTCTCACTCATAAGTGGACCTTGAGCGATTACCATAATACTACAAGAAAGGGATTGGCAGTAGTGGGAAACTGCCAGGGGAGGGTGTGGGGGCCACACCTCATCAACAAGGGTACCTGCATAATGATCATTTGTATACCTAACCCTTAATTGTACCCCACATCTTTAAAATAGTAAATAAATAAATAGAAAAAATGCTTAGCCTCGCTAATCATCAGAGAAATGCAAATGAAAACTACAATGAGATATCACCTAACTCCAGTAAGATAGCTATCATTAATTAGTCAGAATACAACAGATGCTGGAATGAGTGCAGAGAGACGGGAACACTTCTACACAGTTGGTGGGAGTACAAGCCAGTTCACCCTCTATGGAAAGCAGTGTAGCAATTGCTAAAAGAACTAATAAATTACCTTCCATATAATCCAGCAATCCCTCTTCTGGGAATATACCTGGAGGAACACAAATCGTTCTACCAAAAAGACATCTGCACATACATGTTTATTGCCACACTATTCACAATAGCAAAAACATGGAAACAACACTACTGCCTATTGAAAGTGAACTGGATAAAGAAAATGTGGTACATATATGTGATGGAGTATTATGCAGCCATAAAGAAGAACAAAATCATGGATTTCATGGCAAACTGGATGGGGCTGGAGACTGTCATACTAAGCGATCTATCACAGCAACAAAGAACTGAATACTGTATGCTCTCACTCATAAGTGAGCCCTGAACAATAGACACATGAACACAAGGGAGGGATTGGCAGTCTCTGGGCACTACTAGGGGAGAGAAGAATGAAGGAGGGTGGGGGACATGTGACAACACAAAGGGTACCTGGTCCACCACCAGGGAGAGTGAGGGCCAGTTGGAAGCCCAAACCTCACCTGCATGCAGCCTACTTATGTAGTTAATCCTCGCTTGTACTCCACATCTCTATAATAAAATAAAGAAAATAAAATAAGAGACACCAGAGACCCCTCTTTCATTCTCTCTTCCCCCTCCCCCTCCCCTTCCCCCTTTCCCTCTTCATCTGCCTCCCTTTCTCCTATCCCCTCCCCTCCTCTCACCTCTCCCAAGAAAAGCCTTTTTGAGGACACAGTGAGAAGGTGGCTGTGTACAAGCAGTAAGATAATCCTCACCAGAAACTGAAGTGGCTGAAACATTGAACTTGGACTTCTGGCTTCCAGAACTGTGAGATAGTAAATTTATGTTGTTTACACTACCTAATCGATGGTATTTTGTTATAGCCACCCGAGAAGACTAATGAAATGTGTCTGGTAAGTTATCTCTTATGGTGAAATGTCCTGAGGCCATCCCCCTTCTGATATACTAATTCTGAATGTCTACAGCAAAGTTATTATGCCTTTGACAATCAAAATCAATAGAATTAGAGCTAAAATGCTCTTTCACTTACAAACAGTATATATTAAATAGAAACCAACCTTGAATGATGTATTGTTGGGGTAGCATATGAAGGGATGAAGGGACTGTTTTAAGAGGCTAGATAGGGAGCAGGTTCCGATTTTCTTTTACTGGGACATATTGGTGGAAATACTGCCCTCTTCTTTTGGCTAGCTTGCATCTATTAAGCCTTTATTCTGTTCCTAGCAATGTGCTAAATAATTTACATGAATGATCCTTTTTATCTTCAAAGAAATTATAAGACTAAGGATTATCTCTATTTAAAGATAAGGAAACCATTTCGCATGGACACAAAGCTAATAAGAGGGCCAAGATTAAAAATCATACTTAACTTCTGAACTCATGCTTTGCCAGTTTTAATACAGTGGCCATGCACTTACAGCAGCCTGGCTTTCAATCCCAGCTCTGCCACCTCCCATCTGTCTTCCCCTGGGCCATTAACCTAAAACCTTTGGCTTCAGTGTTCTGCTCTATTAGACTTGAATAGCAGCAATACCTATCTCATAGAACTGATGAGATAATTAAAGTATGGAATATATCCCATGTAACAAGCAAAATGCTCAGCCACAGAGTAAACACCTAGAAATGTTTGCTACTTCTACTCTGTACTGCATCTTATCATTACATCACTGAATATAAAAATGCATGGGACATACTTATTTAAAATAGATATTTGTTGCTTATCTGTGATTCCAATTTAACCAAACATCTTGTATTTTTATTTTGTTAATCTTAAAACTGTAAACACATTGTCAGTTGCTTAGGAAATACTTTGTTCCTTTACTTTGTGTCCAATTGTGATTTTCTTTTTAATTCAGGAGAGATTCAGGAAAAAAATGTACTTTAATTTGAGCCATTCCAGCTGGGCATGGTAGCTCACACTTGTAATCCCAGGACTTTGAGAGGTCGAGGTGGGTGGATCACTTGAGTCCATGAGTTCAAAATAAGCCTGGGCAACATAGCAAGATCTCGTCTCTACAAAAAATTAGCCAGGCATAGTGGCATGTGCCTGTGCTCCCAGCTACTTGGGAGGCTGAGGCAGAAGTATTGCCTGAGCCCAGGAGGTCAAGGCTGTGGTGAGCCATGATTGTGCCACTGCACTCCAGCCTGGGTGACAGAGTGAGACTTTGACTCAAAAAAATTTTTTGAGCCATTCCTATATTTTATATGAATGTATATGTATGTGGGTACATGAAAGTATCCAAAACACAAGGAGAACTGACTCTGTTGTTAATAGGGTTACTATGTGAAATGTGTCCTGTGGTCCTTCCCTACAATTATTCCAATTTGGAAGCTGAGAAATGATGTGTCCTACCCACCTGGAGAGCCTGAGAGGAAGCAGGGAACTGGATCCCCTACTGTCTTTATACCCATGCTGCTTTATAATTATAACATATTAGGCAGGAACATAGGTCCTTTGGATGATGGGACACAACATAAATACATTCAGATTAATGAAAGGCAGAGCTAATTATAGTTCCAAAACAGAGAAGGCTGCCAGGCAGGGCCACTCCTGAGGTTGCAACCCGGGACCAGCACTGGAGCTGTAAGAGGTAGCTTAAGTAAGGCAAGGGAGATGGAATTTCATAGGTTCCCCATGGACTTGTTAATTTGAAACTAGGGCATAAGGGCTGTCCCTAGTTGTCTAGTACCTAGCCCTAGGGTGATTAAGGTAGGTGCATAGTTCTCAAGAATGTGAGTGCCCGCTAAGAAAAGTAGTTGAGGTATGGATTTAATCAACTGCTCAAGAAGGGGAACTGACCAATCTCTTGCCAGGGCCTCAAAACTGGGTCAAGACAGCACAGGAAAACAAACCAAAAGCCTGAAATAGCTTCCATGGTTTGCTTAGCTTTAGGCCAGGCATGTCCAATCCACAGTCTACAGGCCACATGTGGCCCAGGACAGCTAGTAATGCAACCCCACAAAATCTTTTAACATCATGTGATGTTTAGTGTTTATTTTCTTCATGATCCTATGTATAGTTCCATTTTTGAAATTCACAATCATGCCTTATCCATGACATTGCTTTTTGACAACACATACATATATGTACAGCTGTTTTCAATTATGAAGCACAGGAAGGCAAAATTCAAACAAACATTTCTGACAAGCACCTTGAGAACTCACTAAGAATTGTGACTACTTCCATTGAACCAGACACTGATATATTAGTTTTACAATAACAAGGTCAAATTCCCCACAGTTTTTATATTGTTCTCATTTTTCTAAATTTTATAATAAAAATATTTTTAAAATTAAAAAAATATTATCTAACAACATTATATAATTTATGTGTGGCCTAAGACAATTCCTCTTTACTTTATGTGGACCAGGGAAGCCAAAAGCTTGGACACCCCTGTTTAGGCAGTTTTGCTGTGGTGGTAGCATTCTGAGAGCCAAGACAACAGAGATCTTCCCATACTCACAAAAGTGCCTCATTCTCTCAGGGCAGCAGTTTCTAGTGTTCCACTCAGTAGCCCTGAGCGGTAGGCCTGAAGCACAGGGGAGGAAGGACACTCACAACCTTGCCCTCTGTTCATTGATTGGAATGGCCTTGGGCATTAGCTGGATGACCTCAACCAAGTTACTGCAGCTGCAGGTGGGGATTGGGTATAGGGGAGAGAGTCATCTTCTGGTGGCAAAGTTTCCCTAGGCTGCCCATCCCAGATAGGCGAGAGACTGAAGTACAGTGGCAGACATTTCTGGAGACAGAGAACCTTATAGAACTGGCTCTCCACAACCTTTTAGGTGTGCCCATTTACCCAAAGAAAATTGCAGCGAACTCTATATTTAAAAATGACAACAACGTTTTTGGTAAATAAGTTAATTTGTTAAGCTTGCATGAAATAGTCACTAGCAACTTGATCTTTACAAGAATGGCCCACTTGCTCACTTGGTCATTCTGTGACTTGGCTTTTGGCAAATTGACTCTTGATGAATTGACTTGGAGTCAAATCCGTGACCAACACCAAGCAAATGAGGGGTGTCTTTATCCATGGAAAGACTCTCTTTAGAGTTTCCTCCATGGAGCCCTGTGCTCCAACGGGAGAAGGAAAGTGCTAGGATTTGATTCTCACATATCTGTGGAGATGAATTGCTCTTGACTCCCATTGGCCTTTCCTAGTTCTTCTTCCGTCTTTACCTTCCTAATAAGAGGCTAGATAGACAGAATGGGCCGGAAAAAATGGGAGTGTGGTAAAGTTTGAGGTCTGGTTAAGGAATGGGAGAGCCACTATAAGTTCTTTTTTGTAGCGTACTCTTACTTCTAACAAACCCTGACTGACCAGATCCTTGTATGGATCAGTAGCAGTAGCAGCTACAGAAACCTTAGGAGGAGTCATTAAGTGGCTCTCAGGGTTCCCGGAAGGAATGCTTATGAGTGCTGCTATGGCAACAATTTCAACCAATGAGAAATAAAGCCCAAATATTTCTGCCTGTTTCTGTTTAGTCAAGGAGGAGGAAATAGGAGAGAGCGAAGGAAGGAGGGGCATAGTCAGTAACATAAATTTATCTGACATCAATAACAGGACCACTTGGTAGTATCCATGCTCAGTTTATTTGCTACAAGAGATGAGCTCATAAGGCTGTGCTAGGAGTAACAAAGATGATAAGCCTCACAGCTGGTATGTATTGGGGGATCCCTATTATGTGCCAGTTACTGTGTGAAGTGCTCAGTATATGTTAAGTAATTTACTCCTCACAACAGATATGAGTGCTTTCATATTAAATTTCAGGAAACAGACAAAGTATTCATTTGCCCAAGACTCAAACCCAGAGTATCTATGTTTCACTTAGTTATTCCTAAATTCTGAGATCAGGGACTCCCATGTAGGCTTGAAGGGTTCTCTCTTGCTCTCTCGCTCTTGCTCTCTCACTCTCTCTCTCTCTCTCAATCTCTCTCTCTCTCTCTCTCTCTCTCTCTCTCTCTTTCTCTCTCAAACACCTGGGCTCAAGCAATCCTCCTGCCTTGGCCTCCCAAAGTGCTGGAATTACAGGCATGAGCCACCACGCCCAGCATTTTTTAAAGAGGTCACTCTGTCATCCAAGCTGGAGTGCAGTGCTGTGATCATGGTTCATTGTAACCTCAAATTCCTAGGCTCAAGTGATCCTCCTGTCTCAGCCTCCCAAGAAGCTGGGACTACAGACCTGTGTCATCATTCCTGATTTTTTTTCTTTTTGAGTTGGAGTCTCACTTTGTCGCCCAGACTGGAGTGCAGTGGCCGTTCCCAGCCACCGCAGCCTCGACCTGCTGGGCTCCGGCGATCCTTCCGTCTCAGCCTTCCAAGTAGCTGGAACTACAGGCGTGCGCTACCACGCCCAGCTAATTTTTTGATTTATTGTAGACATGAGGTCTTGCCAAGTTGCCCAGGCGGGTCTCGAACCCACGGGCTCAGGCAATCCACTCACCTCAGCCTCCCAAAGCACGGGATTACAGGCTGAGACACTGAGCCCGGCTTTGATTTTTTTTTTTTTTTTAAGAGACAGGGTCTCGCTAGGTTGCCTAGGCTGGTCTCGAATTCCTGGCTTCTAGCAATCTTCCTGCCTCAACCTCTGAAAGTTGCTGCAGCTGGGGATTGGGTATGGGGGAGAGAGTCTTCTTCTGGTGGCAAACAGTCTCCCTAGGCTGGCTGAAGTTTTCTTTTAAAAATGCCATTTATGAAACATATGAAAGGCAGTATAATATAGTATAGTATACTAACTATAATGGTTATCAGCATAGAATCAGGAGCAACTTATATAACATTCCTCTTTTTCAATTTTCTTGCCAATAAAATCGGGATAACAATCATGCCTACTGGACAAGATTTTTATGAAAATTAAATCAGATAGTTCACTGAAAGACTGAGAACAGTACCTGCTACATTGTAATCTTTATAAGATTTAGATATTGTTTCTGTTATTAATATTGATTTTGGTAGTAGTATAAATTGTGTTCTTTTAAATGGCTTTTTTTTTCCTTTTTTTCTCTTAAAATTTTTTTTAATTTTTAATTTTTTTTTTTTGAGTTGGAGTCTCACTCTGTCACCCAGACTGGAGTGCAGTGGCCGCTCCCAGCCACCGCAGCCTCAACCTGCTGGGCTCTGGCGATCCTTATAAAGATGTGGGGTACAATTCAGAGTTAGGTATACAAACATCGATTATGTTAAATGGCTTTAATTGGTGAAATAAAAAGATAATAACCTATATCAGGACCCAATTTTATTTTATTAATTTTATTAGTCCTTGAAATCCCCAAGTCCCAGAAGCCCCGCCCCTAACCACTATGCTTTGTATATGGAGTGATTTCTCATCTTAGGACAACTGATCTCAATCCCAACACAGAAAGGGAAGTGCTTTGCTAAGTGTCCTCTCCCTCCAAAAAGAGTCCACCACTCCCCTGAAGCTGGGGGAATTTTCCTAGTACTCCAGGGATAGGTATGTACTGAATTTTCACTCAGTAGGGTCAATGCCCAGAAACCAAGCCATGTGGATGCTGTTGTTGGTGAGCACATAAGCTCCAGAGCTAGAATCCTATTAGTGAGGGTGACTGGCCTCCGTTCTGCTCACTGGTCTGACTCCCATAAAGCCCATCAGACCAACTGCCGTGAACCCTCTAGTGCCACAGCTGGCCGGGAAGCACAGACCTGCCTTCTCCTGGGTGTTCTCTCTCTCTCACTCTCGCTCTCTCTGTATGTGTGTGTGTGTGTGGTGGATGTGGGGGGATCGGAATTCAATACCAGCCCCATAGTAGCTGCATTCCAAAGAGGCAGAGTTCTGACTTCCTCTACTTCATGCTTTTGGAGACAAAAGCAAGCAAGACTTCTCATAAGAAATGGCGGGAACACCGGAAAGAGTGAGGACTCTAGCTCCCAACCAAAAGCTTATGTGTACTTTTCCAGGCTCTGCCACAGGCAATTACAAAAGCTTTACCTTGCAGAGGTCCTGAGGGGAAGTGTCCTCTGCCATTAGACTTGACACACAGCAAGTGCATTGCAGTCTCTGAAGGGTGTTGCAGTCAAGAGCTCAGATCCCCATAGCTGACCACGCTCTTACCCATGTCCACATTCCTAGGCCAGGTGCCTCCATTTGAAATTCTCTTTACCACGGGCCTTTAGCAGAGGCCTTCTTTAGGCTCCTATGGTGAGAGATGGTGGGGAGCGCTTAAAGACAATTGACATATTTTCTCCACCCTGACTCAGTACTGAGTATTTTTCTACTCCTAGCCCTTCCCCCTCACCTCCTGCCTCTGGGTCCATAAAATGGCAGGAGTCTTTTGTTTAGGGCTCCCTTAACAATGAAATGATTCCCCATATCTGTGCTAATCCAACTAACCTTTGTTAGAACCATTCCATGTGGGAAAATGGAATAGTGGAGGAGTCAGTACTTTCTCTGGTTCAGCCTCTTGCTCACACTATCAAAGGATGTGATGAAATGTTACTTTTATTTTGACTTGTCTTAATCAACTACTCTGATACCTGGCAGCTCAACTCTTTTTAGCTTAGCTGAGCTCTTGAAAAATTGGCACGGCCAGGCTTGGTGGCTCAGCTGTAATTCCAACTCATTGGGAGGCCAAGACGAGTGGATTGTCTGAGCCCGTGGGTTCGAGACCCGCCCGGGAAACTTGGCGAGACCTCATCTCTACAAC
Source organism: Carlito syrichta (assembly GCF_000164805.1). Classification (NCBI taxonomy): domain Eukaryota; kingdom Metazoa; phylum Chordata; class Mammalia; order Primates; family Tarsiidae; genus Carlito; species Carlito syrichta. The sequence continues at coordinate 127,015 of NW_007259457.1, forward strand.
AAATCAAAAATTAGCCGGGTGTGGTAGCAAGCACCTGTAGTTCCAGCTAGGAAGGCTGAGACGAAGGATTGCTGGAGCCCACCAGGTCGAGGCTGCGGTGTCCGGAAGTGTACCACTGTACTCCAGTCTGGGCAACAGAGTGAGGCTCCAACTCAAAAAAAAAAAAAAAAAAAAGATGAAGAAAAATTGGCACAACAATCAGGATAGTTTATACACAATGCCATTTTTTAAAGAGCAAAAGGCCTGAAAATTTTGTGGGGGCACATCACCAATGATGTGCATTTGCAGGGTATTCCTTGAGGGTTCTGTGACTCATTTGCCAGAGTCAGAGGGACCTCGTCAGGCACTTTGCCAATGGGTCTTGGAAAGTATTAGCAGATCCAATATGGCACTTCACCAGCCAGGCCAATGGATCCTAGGAAATGCTACTGGAAGCCACGGTATTCTGGAGGGTACCAGAAAATTGTTGATATAAGGGTTTTGGTTCCAAAGTGGAACATTGGTCCTTCTCTTTAGTCCCTACCACCCTGGCTGAGATAACCTGGTAGACAAATTAGAGATCCAGTAGAAGGGCTCTAAGAAAGCCAGAGAAGCAATTCCCTGGCTACTGTTCTCTGATGGTGGGACCAGAAGTCACTGGAGACCCTGCAAATGAGTTTGAGCCTAATAAATATTGTTAGATCCAAGCAGCTCCCTAGTGCAGACAGACAGCCTGCCATACAGTGTGTCACTCATATTCCTAATAAAAAATAATGTAGAGCTCTTCAGGATCACTTTGTCCAGTGATCTGAATAGATCTTAGAGACTTGGCTAGTTTGCCTCCATTATGAAAAATGTAATCTTGTTAAACTTCATGAGGGAAAATGACTTTTTGAGGGGTTCATCACTACAGAATCTCCTTCTCCAGAATGCCTTGACAATGGCCACTTAGTCTAAGGAGGACGAGGCAGGCAGGGAGATAAAAGGGTATGTATACCAGAAACCATCTTTCTCAGGTGGGTATTATTTGGTCTGTGATAGATTTGATCCACACGTGATGAGTACACTATCACTGAAAAACATGTCTCGAACACCTTTGCAGAGGCTATGGTTCTGCAGCCCTCCTGGTGGTCTCTTGGGTCTACTATGAGGGTGCGAGGAACAATAGATGATAAGATCAACCAGACTCAGATTTATAGGTTTGTTCGTGCTGCTCCTGCTTGTTATCAAGCCCAATTAAATCACCTCATGGAGTTAGGTCTTTCAATCTGCAACACAATTCAGACCTTAACAGAGAAATTCTCAGGCACAGAACAAACAGCTACTGAGAAAATTGCAAAAATTTAGCCAAAAGAGGAATACAAAAATTGTTATCGGGTGTCCTCTTCTGGACTATCTAGGCAAGGGCCTTTCCAAAGAGAAGAGATCTCTAGGTCTGCTTACTCAGTAACGGGACCTCAAAGCAGAAGAGTAATGGACTTCCCACTAAGGAACTCAGGGCCAAGTAGTAGATCATAGGGAATTTGAAAAGTTGTCCCCCTAGGGTCTGCATGGTGATGACCTTCCATCTCTGGTGAATTTGGAGATGGATCAGAGAGCCTCAACAACTTTTCCTCTGACCACTCAGCTTTCAAATATAAACAAGACTGGGGACTACGCCAAGATCCCTCTGTACTTAGGGGGCCCAAAGGCCCTATGCCAGTGTTTGAGTTCCACGTATCAGGCCTTTCACATAGCAGTGCACAGGTGACTATAGACCCCACAATCCCTGGCATCAAGAAGAGGGGAAAACAGATAATGTTCTCTGATTTGGCACCCTCACTAGCCTCCACTGTAATGGCTCCCACTACTAAATGAAATGATGGTGTTGATATGTCGTCCATTTGCACCCTCACATGCCTTTGTCTTCAAACTCTAACAGAAACTGTGATACTTATGGCCATTTTACTGGGGCATACAAAAGACTGAACTCATCTGACAACCAGCACCTAATGCTGTTGTCCTAGAGGAGAAAAAGACATATAAAGGGTACCTAAAAAACCCCAGAATTTATTTATAAAAATTGTGTATTTATTCTTACATGTTTAAAGTTCAGTCATCTTCAAAGCACTCTCCATTTGATGCAATATACCCATCGATTTGCTTTTTCTACTGATCAAAAAAGTTTTTGAATTCATCAATTTTGTTGCCTTTTAAGGCTTCTGTCATTTTTTGTTTCACCTCTTCCACATCAGCAAAACGTTTCCCTTTGATGCACTTTTTTTTTCTTTTGAGTTGGAGTCTCACTCTGTCGCCCAGACTGGAGTGCAGTGGCCACTCTCAGCCGCTGCAGCCTCGACCTGCCGGGCTCCGGTCATCCTTCCACCTCAGCCTTCCAAGTAGCTGGAACTACAGGCGCACACTACCACGCCCGTCTAATTTTTTAATTTATTGTAGAGATGAGGTCTCGCCAAGTTGCCCAGGCGGGTCTCGAA